>NW_027423250.1:0-131785 GCF_048934315.1 Petromyzon marinus
CTTTACTCTCCAAAACCCAACTCACACTCCACATACCCTTTAAATCAACTCAATACCCTAAACCACCGACCCTTCAAAACAAATTCTTTCATTATCAACCTCTCCCCCCCCCCCCCTCTCCCCCCCCCCACCCCCCCCCCCCCCCCCCCCCCCTCCCCCCCCACCCTCTCCCCCCCCCCCCCCCCTCCCCCCCCACCACCCCTCCCTCCCCCCCCCACCCCTCCCCCCCCCCACCCTCTCCCCCCCCCCCACCCTCTCCCCCCCCACCTCTCCCCCCCCCACCTCCCCTCCCCCCCCCCACCCCTCTCCCCCCCCCCACCCTCTCCCCCCCCCCCCCCACCCTCTCCCCCCCCCACCCTCTCCCCCCCCCCCACCCTCTCCCCCCCCCCCACCCTCTCCCCCCCCCCACCCTCTCCCCCCCCCACCCTCTCCCCCCCCCCACCCTCTCCCCCCCCCCCACCCTCTCCCCCCCCTCCCCCCCACCCTCTCCCCCCCCCCACCCTCTCCCCCCCCACCCTCTCCCCCCCCCACCCTCTCCCCCCCCACCCTCTCCCCCCCCCACCCTCTCCCCCCCCACCCTCTCCCCCCCCCCACCCTCTCCCCCCCCACCCTCTCCCCCCCCCCACCCTCTCCCCCCCCCACCCTCTCCCCCCCACCCTCTTCCCCCCACCCTCTCCCCCCACCCTCCCGGTGTAGTCGGCACTTTGCTACGTTCATCATTTCGGTTTTTTTTTGTTATGCTTTGCTTAATGTAACCCCCCTTTTTAAATGAAAGACCCAAAATATACTTGTTTTTCTTTCCCCTTCCCTCTCTCTTTACCCCCCTCTCTGCCCCCTCTCTCTCTACCCCCCTCTCTGCCTCTCCTCTCTCTCTACCCCCTCTCTTCCTACTCCATTTGCCTCTCTCTCGCTCTCTTTTTTTTCTTTATAACTACGACAAGTGCTGCATCGGCACGCTGCCCTTCCCATAGTCAAACGGCCTACGACGGGTAGCTTAGATCTGCATGCAGAGCTCTCCGTCATCTGCCACCGAGCACACGGCCTCCTCCAGCGCCCACTGCTCCTTGAAGGCCGGCACGGCGTGGGTCAGCCGCGTGTAGTGGAACTCCAGCCACACCCTGATCCGACCAGAGCGTGGAAGATGCCCAGGCTGCTGGCTGGACGTTGCCCCTCCAGGGCCACCTTCCTTGCCCTGTATATGGCGAGCTTGGCGTAGCCGAAGAGCACGTTGACCAGCCCCTGAAGATGTTGGGGTCTGTTGCCCTTCGGGTATCCAAAGAAGAGGACCGTCGGGGAGAAGTGGAGGCTGAACCTTAGGAGGATGTTTCTCAGGACCTTGAACAGCGAGTCCAGGCTCTTGCACTCCACATACTGGTGCGCCACCGTCTCCACTTTACCGCAGAACCGGCACTCCGGGGACGTGTCGGTGAAGCGCGCCAGGGAGACGTTGGTGGTGACGGTGCCGTGGGCGATGCTCCAGCTGAGGTCGCCGATGCGGTTGTACGTCGGTCTGCAGTAGAGTTACCTCCAGCGAGGCCTCTCCGGAGAGACGCAGGGCAGGGCTTTCCTCCAGGCATGGTCCTTGTGGCTCCTCAGGGTGTCCTGTTGGTGGAACCGGACCATGTAGGAGTAGAGAACCTTCCTCTTTACATTTGCGAAGGCCAGCTCCGGTAGGTCTTCTAGCCGGCACAGGTTGTGATCCGCCTTCGTTTGTCGGCATTGGCGATGCAGTGGCACGACTGAGAGCTCCGGTGGAGGGGGATCGAGAGGGGCCTCGTCATCCCCAACGCCGATGGGGGGCGTTCTCCCCGCTGCCACTGAGAAGGCCCCCTTGGCTTCGGCCAGGATCCGGGCAGCCACCCGGAGCGACTGCAGCCCTGTCTTTGTGGCCACGTCTGCTGGTCCGATCCACCGGCCCCGTGTTTCAGGCTCCACCAGATCTCCCATCCTGGTGAGCCGCGCATTGGCGAGGCGCCTCTCCATGCCAGGGGTGGTGGTGGTGGATGGCAGCTTTGTCTGTGGGTTCCTGAGGATCGGTTCGAAGACCAGATCCTCAGCCGATCACGGTTGGTTCAGCCTCCTGACGGCGAGGGAGCTCCATGTCTGCAGGACGCTTCTGTAGAAGGGTGGCAGCTGTCCCAGTGGGAGGCCCTGCAGGTCCATGTAGAATAGTTGCTTGGAGCACTGCAGACCCCCCAGCTGTTTCAGGAGGAAGGAGGCCGTGACGCTCCAGGCCGGTGCAGGGGCGGCGTGCAGGAACTTTTGCGCTGCCTGCAGTCGGAAGGTGGCCAGCTGACTCCGCACGCACACCAGCCCGTGACCGCCCTCGTCCAGTGGCAGGGCCAGGACCCCAGCCGCGACCCGATGTCCTCCACCTGACCAGAAGAAGTCGAGGACTTGCTTCTGAAGTGCGTTGACAAGGCTCATGGGGGGTGCAGGGAGAAGAGTCGGTGCCACAGTATGGACGTCACCAGCTGGTTCTCCACCAACGTCTTTGTCCTGAAGGTGAGGAACTTGCACAGGCGACTCCAGGTGGCCAGCCGCTCCTTCACCTTCTCCTCCAGCTCGACCCAGTTCCTCTGCGGTGGTTCCTCCTCTGGTCCGAGGAACCCCCCCAGGTGGTGCAGCGATGTTGTGCTCCAATTGATGGCTTTTGCCTTCTCGGGACACTCAGTCATGTCCCACGCTCCAACCAGCAGGCCGCTGCACTTTTGCCAGTTCATTTTTGATGACGAGGCTTTCGAAAAGACCTCCTGGCACTCATGCAGCAGGGCGACATCAGCCAGGGAGCGCAGGATGAGAAGGACGTCGTCGGCGTATGCCGTCAGGACCAACTTGATGCTTGGTTCCCTCAGCACCAGGCCGCTGAGTCTCCGCCTTATGAGATTCAGGAAAGGCTCTAATGCCAGGGCATAAAGTTGGCCCGACAATGGGCATCCCTGTCTCACTCCTCGCTCGAATTTGACCGGGGCAGTGAGGGCGCCGTTGATCTTGATCATGCACTCCGCCTTGGTGTAGAGTAGGCGGATCGTTCGGACAAAGGCATCCGAAAACCCAAGGTCTTGAGGGTTCCTCCTCTTCCTCCCCCTCCTCCGTTCCGAACACAGATGGACTCGTCCGTCTGAACAAAGCTCGTCGCTCTCTGTGGTGTTAATCCCTCATACTAACATCATGCCAATCCCCCAGTTACATGCTAATTTACTGTTGATATCTAAACTCCTCTCCCCCCTCCTCCGTTCTGAACATAGATGGACTCGTCCGTCTTAACAAAGCTCGTCTCTCTCCGTGGTGCTAATCCCTCACACCAACATCATGCTCATCCCCCAGTTACATGCTAATTTATATGTAAACTGCTTTGTCAAGGTGCTCTGTTCCTCCCACACAGCTTAAAAGACGCTGCCATGCTTGGCAGGGGTCACTCAAGCGCTGTCTTCCAGACAGTCCTGTTTCTTCACCTGAGGAAGGCTACTTGTGTTGTGGCCGAAACGTCGTGAGAATTTTATTCTGTTATTATTATTTTTATTATTTCATCTCCATTCTACGTGACTTTACCGAAAGAACCCAGAAGAACAATGAGCTATCATTATTTTGTTGTTGTTTGCAAAGTGCAGGGTCTTGAGGACTTTGTGGAAAAGTGCGGAATAAATGCAAAGTAACTCCCAAGAAGTGGTGGTGGTTGGACAAAAAGGACAATGGTGACGCCGATGGCTAAGGTCTCCTCCTGCGATGGCGAGATGTAAACTCCCTCGCATGGTATACAGGAGGTCGTGGGTTCGATCCCTATCCCGACCTTAACGCCTGTTATGTATTTGGAGTCCACGTGTTATCTCTATCTTCCCTCTGCATTTAATCTGGCTGCTGATATACATTACCACGTGATGAGCCACTTCGTTGATCTATCATTTGTGGCCAGGTGGCTTCTGAAAAGAGCTTTATACCTGGTATTTTTTTTAAGGTGGCCATGGTGCTCACCGTGATCTACATGTTCCTCATGACGGGCACGCTGCTCGCTATGGTCGGCGACATTGTCAAGAACGGTATCCTCACACCCAGCAGCATCTTCTTCATCACTCTCGCGGGCATCCATCTCATCGCCGCGGCGCTGCACCCGCGCGAGTTCTTCTGCATCGTGCACGGATTCTTGTACCTCATCTGCATTCCCACGGGATACCTGCTGCTGCTCATCTACTCATTGGTCAACATGTACAACGTATCATGGGGCACGCGTGAGACCAAGGCGCCTACTGAGCCCTCCCCTAAGGAGGTGAGTTACTTTATGTGTTATCGTTATTGTCGTTGTTGTTTTTGTGTCGAACGTTATTTGGAGTTTCGCTCCATTCTCCTCTGTTGCTCCGTCCCGCACCTCCGATTAGCATGATTGGCTACGTACATTGCAAAAAAGTGTAACATATGCCCCCAACCCTCGCCAAGACGAAGGCAGCGATCCCCATATAGCTTTTAACCGACCGTTGGGGCAAGTGCTGTTAGCGAGTAGCACCTGTGAAGTCCGGAATGGCACATAAGAGGGTAGGTGGCCAGCACCATGCCCGGCCGCCTTTGTCTCCATTGTTGTCATGTTTACTACATCACATTTGGCTATTTTTGAGGCTTTTTGAGGGAAGGCCAAGGACTGGTCCAGATGTATGTATGTTGAACTTCTTTCACACCATGTGTAGCCAACTGTGCTAATTGGAGGTGCGAAGGAAGGAAAGTTTCTAAACACAAAGAGCAGTTTTTAAGAAATTAGTTTTCAATGTAATGATTTAAAAGTGCATAGCTCCAATTGCTTTCTCATATTGGAAGGAAGAGGGTTCCAGATGGACGCACAAGCGCACCCAAAAGCACGCGATGTGGTCACTGTCTTTGTTCAATGGTTAGCCAAAATCCACTGATGAGAGGATGACCGGAGCTTGCAAAATTATCGTTTATGTTTCTTGACAAGAACGGTGGTGGTGGCTGTGCCACTCGTGTCCATTAATCCAACACGGTGGGTATCGAGGAGGAGTCATTCACTGACTTTCCAGGAGAATGTAGTATGACAATTATGGACTCTATCTGTTCCATCTGAATAGAACGCAATGTTTCCCCCTCGCATTTGTGGGTCTATTCCATGGTGTTCTGGTTTCCCGTTGGCCAATAAAATCTTCATACATGGAGGACCGCAGAGCTTGGACAGTTATTGGCGCCAGTTCACTGAGCAGCTGAAACTGCCTTCCAGCTTGTGTGCGCTTCCCGCTGGTTTGATATCATTGAAGGACCCTGCCTTCAGCACAATGCCAATCCTCCTGTCCCAGCAGAAGAAGGAACGCAAGCATCGTTTGAATGGAACGAAATGCTGTATACTGCCACTCGAGTGGGACTGCTTCCAGTGGAGGATCAGCGTCCATCCGAAGAAATACTCGGCACTGAGTCAGGAGGATGACAGTTCAAGGTGCCACCACCTCACTGAGAGCCTGTAGCCATGCTTTTAACTTTGATCCTTACCTCTCGTGTATCGATAGTTCAACGTTTATGTCCCATATTATTGAGGGACTGTGTTATCTTGGTGTGGTTTGGGACTGTTGTTTTGCTGCCTTGCCCCAAGTTATGCATTTAGTATTGAAAAATTGGCAGTAACTGATGTACTCATGCAAGTTGCACTCATATACTTTACTTATTTTATTATCTTTCCTATACTTAGCACTGCTATCGTTTTATGTTCTAACTTTATAATCCCCTACACCTACTGGACATCTGTGAAAATAGGTTCATAGCTCATCGGACTCCTCCTGCAGTAGAAATACAGATTATGATTATTGATTGGCTGTGTCGGGTGGAGGAGGATTTACAACGTAACATTTTACTCAAGTCAATACTGAGTCTTGTCTCAACTTATTAACTGTGATTCTAGTTGTGCTTGTATCTTAGGCGCCGTGGTGGCTAGATGTTAACTACCTCCCCTGGTATGCAGGAGGTAGTGGCTTCGATCCCAAACCTGACGATGCCTGTTGCCTATATGGAGTCTGCGTCTATTCCTTTCTCTCCCCATGTTGGTGTGGATTTTACTCCGGGTCCCCTGATTTTTTCCCTCCTCATTTAGAATCATCATGTGATTAGAGTATTTGGCTGCTGTAATTTCCACGTGATAAGCCGCTCATTGAGTTATAATTTGTGATATTCAGGTCGATTCTACAAAAAAGCTTCCTAGCTCAGTGGGCCTTACATGGTAAAATAAAAATAATGGTTTAGTTTAACAGTTCATCATCATCCCTCCCAGCCGAGTGGAGTCGTGCACGGTGGAACTCGACAGAGAGATGAAGCTGCGTCCAATTGAGGCCAGACAACAGGACACTACGAGCACTCAGATGGAGCATCCAGAAGGAGCAGAGATCGAGGCGAGAGGAGAGGACATCGCGAACACTTATATGGAGCACCCAGAAGGAGCAGAGACGAGACCAGAGGACATCGTGAGCACTCAGACAGATCATCCAGAAGGAGTAGAGAGTGAGGAGAGACGACAGGGCATCGCAAGCACTCAGACGGAGCATCCTGAAGGAGCAGAGATCGAGTCGAGAGGAGAGAACATCGCAAACAGTCAGATGGAGTATCCAGAAGGAGCAGAGACGAGACCAGAGGACATTGCGAGCACTCAGACAGATCATCCAGTAGGAGTAGAGAGCGAGGAGAAACGACAGGGCATCGCGAGCACTGGGACAGAGCATCCTGAAGGAGCAGAGATCGAGTCGAGAGAAGAGGACATCGCAAACACTCAGATGGAGCATTCAGAAGGAGCAGAGGCGAGACTAGAAGACATCGCGAGCACTCAGACAGAGCATCCAGAAGAAGTAGAGAGCAAAAGTCGACCTCCAGAGCAATCAGACACAGACCTCGCCCTCCATACCAAAGGTAATATTTTCATCAAACAAAGACAAAGTCTTCTTGGTTCTTTCGTTAAAGTCACATAGAATGGAAATAAAATAATAAAAATAAAATTCTCACGACGTTTTGGCCACAACACAAGTAGGCTTCTTCAGGTGGAGGAACAGAACTCTCAGGACGACAGCGCTTCAATGAACGCTGCTAAGATTCGCAACGTCTTTTAAGCTAGGTGGGAGAAGTAAAGCGCCTTGACAAAGGAGTTTACATATCAAACAGGATAATTGAGCATTGAAATAGCGGTGTTAAAGTGTTGGATCAGCAGGGTGTTAAAGTCAGAAATTCGCATGGAACTAGGAGATTAGCATGATGTTATTGTGAGAGATTAGCATGTGACTGGTCACGGAAATAGCTATGTTAAAATCAAAGTTTACATATCAACAGGGCCATTTAGTATATGGACGCTAAAGGACTGCAACTATCCAACTATCATACAATAAACCGATGTGAAAAAAACTAAGTATAAACTACATCAATATAATAAATGTACTCAATATATTCTTCAATAAGTTGAGCTATTAACATAAAGTAACTGGGTATACACTACACTATATAATGAATACCATATAGTAAACTAATAAAAAACTAAAATATAAACTACATCAATGTTATCAATAAACTCTATATACTCTCCAAACAGCTGAGCTACTAACAATAAGTCGTTATACATTACAATGCCATATGGCGAAAAAATGGGTGGTGGTATTTTCTTTTCAACGTTAGCACCACGGAAAGCGACGAGCTTTGTTCAGACGGACGAGTCCATCTATGCTCGGAACGAAGGAGGGGGGAGAAACAGCCACGATGCGCTGCTCTGTTCTGTGTTGCGTTACAACTATGTTATAAACTAGACTACAATACATTGCAATGTTATACCTTCCAATCTAAACTACAGTGTATAATATCGTATACAGCCCAATGTAAGCTCTAACATTATGCATTATATTGATATGTCCCCAACTAAACTTTTTCTACATTACACGACTATACACCGTAATATACACTGCCATAGACAAACCCACCATTAAATTATACAATGCGTTACTATACACTACCCTATACTTTAGACTGTAAAATAGACTTGTAATATTACACTATGTATTATTCTACCAACCCTACTGTATACCACACTACTGTATATTCACTATACAATTACGATACCATATATTGCCTTATGAATTATGTTAAACATTACAATGTTAAACTATTTATTATACAACATGCTATACCTTTGACCGTTGTGTGAACGGTATTTAGAGACATTGTCAGGGAATGGACTGCAGTCTGAAAGTCACCGTATAATACAATCAATTAAGAACCGAAATGGTTTATAACGTCTTTCCAATGGTTACTAAGCCAGAATCCATCTTCTCGGTTGAAATTGCCTCTGTGTTTGTATATGTGGATGGCCTCATGAACGAATGTCTCATGGTAGCCGGATGGCTTGCAGAGAACCTCCGTGTCATGTGAGCCCACTAAATTATAACAGTGATCTGCCACGGCTGAGGTGTTCGTCCTACCGTGTTTCAAGTCTGCTTTATGTTCACGGATGCGGTCCGAGATATGTCGTTTGGTTTCTCCAATGTAGCTGCTACCACAGAGGCAACTTAGTTTGTAGACGCCCGGGTACTGTATGTCTGGAACCACATCTTTTACAGACGGAACCAGATCACGCATTTTATGTACTGTGTTGAATCGGACCTGGATCTTGTGTTTATTCAGGATTTTGGAGATCTTTTTTGTGACCCCCGCAATGTAGGGTAAGGTGATGGTTTTGAATGGCTCCTCAAGAGAATCCTTCTTCATGGCTGGAGTGATGGTTTTGCGGATTGTGTAGTCGGAGTAACCATTAGCCTTGAGAGCTTGGTGTACGTGCTAGAGTTCACTGGCAATGTGTTCCTGGTCGGAAATGCATTGGGCTCTATGGTATAGAGTCTTGATGAGGGAGTTCTTCTGGGACGGATGGTGGTGGGAATCTGGTTTTAAGTAAACATCCATATGCGTAGCTTTCCTGTAGACACAGTGGCTCATTGAACCATCAGGTTTCCTTTTAATTAGGACATCCAAATAGGGTAGCTTGCCATCTTTTTCGACTTCCATGGTAAATCTGATGGCTGGGTGTATGGAATTGATGTTAGAGCTTACATTGGGCTGTGTATACGATATTATACAATGTAGTTTAGATTGGAAGGTATAACATTGCAATGTATAGTAGTCTAGTTTATAAAATAGTTGTAACGCAACACAGGACAGAGCAGCGCATCGTGGATGTTTCTCTCCCCTCCTCCGTTCCAAGCATAGATGGACTCGTCCGTCTGAACAAAGCTCGTCGCTTTCCGTGGTGCTAACGTTGAAAAGAAAAAAACGTCACCCATTTTTTCGCCATATGGCATTGTAATGTATAACGACTTATTGTTAGTAGCTCAGCTGATTGGAGAGTATATAGAGTTTATTGATAACATTGATGTAGTTTATACTTAGTTTTTTCACATCGGTGTATTGTATGATAGTTGGGTAGTTGCAGTCGTTTAGCGTCCATATACTAAATGCCTCTGTTGATATATAAACTTCGACTTTAACATAGCTATTTCCGTGACCAGTCACATGCTAATCCCTCACATTAACATCATGCTAATCTCCCAGTTACAAGCTAATTTCTGACTTTAACATCCTGCTGATCCAACACTTTAACACCGCTATTTCAATGCTAAATTATCCTGTTTGATATGTAAACACCTTTGTCAAGGCGCTTTACTTCTCCCACCTAGCTTAAAAGACGCTGCGAATCTTTGCAGCGTTCATTGAAGCGCTGTCGTCCCGACAGTTCTGTTCCTTCACCTGAAAAAGGCTACTTGAGTTGTGGCCGAAACGTCGTGAGAATTTTATTTTATTATGTTTTATTTGTATTATTTTATTTCCATTCTACGTGACTTTACCGAAAGAACCAAGAAGATGAATCCCTGCAGTCACGAAAGCTTTAAATCGAAAATTAAATGCGAAGTCATTGCTTGTCAGTTAAAAAAGACCGAGCATCTGAAATCACGCGATGCGGTGACCATCTTTGTTTGATGAATGGATGAACGAAGTGTGGGTGATGGTTAATGCTCCTAGACGAGATTAGCAAGCTATTGTGATTCATTTGTGGCAAGCACTCTGGTGTTGGACCAGAAGACGCCAAAAGGCGTACAACTCAAAAACAGCGCACTATCAGAGTATTGAGGGCTCGGGGTGAGCATTTAACACCAGTGGAGACTAGGCTCTAAGAAAAGCCGTCTCGGGTGTGGACCAATCAAATTCAAGGACAGTGCATATTATTATCAGAGTTGTCTCTTTTGTTTGCATTTTGATTGCTTGTGTTGTGGTTATTGCAAACACGATGCCTTGAATAAAGGTGTCAGTTTTTGTGCCAGTTAAAAGGGTAAAACCTATTACTATTACAATATTAATATTATTCATCGGAGTAAGTTGTTGTTATTTGGACAATCGCACAAAGTGAACCTTCTGTCCCGTGGATGGGAATGCATAGGAGGAAGACGAGTTTTGGAAGAGCATGATCAGTGACTACCTCAAGCCTCTGGAGGAAGATGACGATCACAGGAAACGCGTGAAGCAGGAACTCTTCGAGATAAGAAACAAGGTACTGGCAACGCGTCATCGCGAGTACCGGAGATGCTTCGATAACAGAAAAATTGCGTTCCAGCGACAACGCGTTGTGCAAACAGCAGGCGTTAAGCGAGTACTTACCGTACTTGGCATGTGGTAGAAGAAGATTTAAACGGCATTGAATTACCTATGCCTTATTATTCCAACGAATTAATTGTTAATTGTTCCAATAATCCGCTAATCCTGTAAAATACATGAACAATAAAACAATAACAACAGAAGTGATCATTTGGCGTCGAGAGTGGACAGTGGGGGAGAAAAATGAATGCACAAAGAGGGGATCCATAAACAGCCCGGGGTCATCCCCCCCGCCACTCGGCCAATGCAATGTAAATCAGGCCTGGTCTGTCTGTCCCAACGTGCAGGGCACTTTCGTCTACTTCATGATCAATGCACTGTGGCTGGTGGCGAACCTGGCACTGCAGTTCGTGGGAGCCGACCTCTACATCCAGATCCCGAGCAAGAAGAACGAGGGGACGGTCATCGACGTGCTGCCCCTCGCCTTCATGTTCCTCATCACCTTCTCCAGCATGCTCATTGTCCAGTTCCTGGCCATGCTGTACCACAGCTGAGGAGGAGGGGAGGGGGTCGACCCATGCGTGGCCATAGGGGGTGTGTGTGCATGCCGACTCAGTGACCAACAACAGTAACGATTATCTGAAATGGTCCTGGACTTCCCCCCTTGTGCCGTACCGGCCTTCATAGGTGCCACTCGCTGACAGCACTTGCCCCAACAGTATCTTAAGGCTATCCAGGAGATCCATGTCTTTGCCTTTATGTGAGTGTGGGCAGTGTGCTTATGACCAGCTCCGGTTTCGCAGCCGAGGTCTCACTCCGAAACAGTCGGGCAGCATTATCTTTTCATCGGCTGTGTAACACTGGGTGGAAACTACTTGGTTTGTCATTCCATGCGAAGCTCCGGATTTTCTTTGACCACATTGATATATTCCCTTCTTTATTCTTTCGAGAAGGATGTTGAGGTGTCTAAAGTAACATCTGCATCGGTTAGAAACATTCAGGTCACCCTGCCTACAATGCATCCTGGGTTTAACCAGACTGGATTGTGTCAGGAGCTCACATATTCTTAAAAGATCTAGACACACTCCCATTGGTGAGCTCCTCTCACAAGCGTGGCTGTGTTGGCTGGGTCATGTAGCCCCCATGCCCAGCCACTGCATGGCAAAGCAACTATTATTTGGCAGGATAGATCAGACTAAAGGGCACGGCATGGGCAAGGGAAAAAAAGGAATGATATGGTACAAGAGGATATATAGAGATGAGTGGACTTGCCAATAACTGGTACCAGCGGTCTCAAGATTGGCCACTCCTGAGGAGATGCTACTTGGCAGTTGGAGGCAGTCGCCCACCAGCAATAATGGAGGGCAGAGGAGCGATGCTCGCATCCATAAGCAGAGCACCGGGCAGCTAAACACAACAATTTGGCACAGTAGGGGTCACAGCTGGTGCATTGTCAGTCATCTCAGTCAGTCAACCATTGGCTCCTAGGTCTGTCCCGTTAACTCCTGACATTTTGCCACCGTGGCGCCCCGTGCCCCTCCCCCTTCCCCTCCGTGCCCCCCCCCCCCCTCTGCCCCCGTTCAGGTTGTTCACGCTGCTGCACGTGCTCTCCTACGTGGAGTCGTCGTCGTCGGGCCAGCAGTCAAAGAGGGGTGCTGTTGGTCGAGACAACAAAGCATTCGTCAACGATGGAGACGACGATGACGCTCAGCAGCGCCATCTCAGAGAGATTGTCTTACAGATCCCTGGACCCCCTCCTCACACGCCGCACGTGGGTCCCCTCCCCGCACACAGCACATGGACCCCTTCCACTCACGGCGCACCTGGACCCCCTCCTCACAAGCCGCAAGTGGCCCCCCTCCATGCACGCTGCTCGTGGACCCCCTCCTCGCACGCTGCTCGTGGACCCCCTCCTCGCACGCTGCTCGTGGACCCCCTACTCGCACACTGCACGTGAATCCCTTCCTCGCATCCTCGCACGCTGCACGTGGACCCCCTACTCGCATGTCATACGTGGACCCATGCACGTCGTGGTTTATCAATGACGGTGCGGTCAGTAAAGGTGCAGCCCTGCAAGATGCTTCCCTTGTTGGAAGAGGTGGGAGTTACCCACGCTTTACCCCACCACCGCATGCGACCTGCCGATCGACCAACTGTGCTGTATCCATTTACGCAGCTGGGTGGACAGAGGCAGCGAGATTTAAGAAGCTTGCAGCGTCGCTCCAAATGCCAGGCCTAAGGATCGACCTCTAGATCGCAAGTGTGGTGACGAGTTAATTGCAGCAGGGCAGCCTCTCATTACAATGGAATGCACTCAAAAGTCCTGCTGTACAACAACGGTGGACATCACTTGTGATATCATCGGCTAAAGTAAATGTAGGGGCTTTGAAGCTGCTCCTGGCCACGGACAGAGAAGTCGCTTCTATGTAGCAGTGGTCAGATGAACGAAACGTCCTGTTGTTGTTTGTATGTTAAATTTATTTTGCACTGCACTTAGCCAACCATGCTATCGTGGATGTAAACATCACCCACACATAGACTGTCCCGTTAACCATAGAAGTTGATCAAATCACATTATTACGCCTGATTAATTTAGAGGTCGAGCGACCCAGATGGGAAATCTTGTTTTGAGAAAGGTTTCTCTACCAAACACAGAAAACGATTCCCCATATCGCTTTAATAGACTTATGGAGCTGTTAGTGAGCACCTAATAACGGCAGGCACAGCACACAAGGTGGATGGCCAGCACCAAGTCAAACTGCATTACCGCATCATTTTATCATTTGAGGCTGAGTCGACCTAGGGGAGGCCCAGAACCGGTTTAGATAATCACCACTATTGTTGGTGGCCATGAGTGGAAGTGAAACTAGCGTCCCAAGGCTCAAATACTTGTGCAGGGCTATGAACACGAGTTTTATTTCACGTTCACTGATGGTCAGATATATATGCCAACATATATTTATAGATATTTTATAATACTCTTTGGTTCTTTCGGTAAAGTCACGTAGGTATAAAATTAAATAAATCACGACGTTTCTATTGCAACACAAGCAATCATCATCAGGTGGGAAACCCAACAGCAAGAAGTTTTTTTCTACTGAAGTGGGAGAGAGATGCCATGGTAAGAGGTTTCTAGGTAAGAACGGGGGGCAGGGCAAGGGGGGGGGGGAAGAGGGGGTGTGTGGGCTAGGGGGAGGGGATCGTTGCGTGGACGCTAGATTGATATGTATAATGTGGTTTATTTACAGAGATGTAGAGTTACATTGAGACTGTGTGGATAAATAAAACAAGACAGAGAAGAAGCAGTCATCCATCCAGAGCACCACGTTCAGATAGTTTCCCAAAAATATTGTATTGGAGATGTGAATCCATAATTTTAATGCTAAGGCAATGTTTCGCTGCTATTTGCCGCTGAGAAGATGTTATCTCCCTCGATCGGTACACAGGAGGTCATGCTGGACCCTGGCGGTGCCTCTGTTATACTTTTGGAGTTGGCGTGTGCTCTCGCTGTGGTGGTCGGAGCTTGGGTTTTTATCCGGGTTCCTTGGTTCAGATGATTAGACTGCTGTTATAAATTCTCACGTGTGGTGATATCAGCTACTGCGATCATCAGCTATCATTACGTGTGACCAGCTCGCCTATGAACAAGAGCTAAGAGCACAGTTGAGTTTAACTGGTAAATAAAACTGTGAATTCCCTTGCACCTTCTGAGGACGGTAGTGTCTTGGTCAACAGGTCACTTACCAAACGCTTAACGATCGATCCAAACCTTTTAGGTCCACGCTTCGCTGGGCGCGTATAGTGGTTACGCACACGTAAAGCTCTGTGTTTTTCTGGTGGATGCGTTGTCGGGCTGGTCCCATGGTGTCTGAAACGTGGAACAGCACGAAGGCGTTGGTGGTGAGCGGTAAAACGTGCACTCCTCCCCCATCACCCCCAGATTAATGTAGGTTACACTCCTCTGCTTGACAATAAATCCCAAAGGTTATTTTTAGTTTATAACGTCGCGATTTATAGCTTTTGTTAAACTTGACAAGATTACGTTTTAGTCCATGGCAATGAGAATAGAGTTCGTTTGTAGGAGAACATATTTGCACGATGCTATTTAAGTAAATTAACATACAATGTGGTAACACGGCACGTACTGATTATATGCACTTTATTGCCTATTGTTTTTTACTTTGCACAAATATAGTTTACTGAACTTTTGCAAGCCGTTATCAGTCATGTATTCTCGACTGCTTGCATATAGATAGTGGCGCAGCCCTGCAATGAATCACCCCTCCAGGCGATTGAGACAGCCTGCCACCTACAGATTGCGCAACAGCGCCCCACACGACTTCCAGCCGTTTGAACTCGGTCGTTGGTGTAATTTGCATTCTTATCTGGAGTAAACCAACCTCCAAATCTACATATCGCTGGGTTCACAGTTTAGCGCGCTAATCAATACTGCACCACTCACTTTAGCATTGCCACATCCAAATAAATAAATGCGTATGCACCAACCGCTTGAAATAATGCCACATCGCATAGTCGTCGTGTCGACAATTAGAGAGGTAGCCAGGTTGCTCAAAGATCAGCGCTGGACTGGTACCATTGAGAAGCTGGGTTCAACCCCGGCTACTGAAACTAAACTTTTATTTTTATTTTACCAGGTAAAGTCCACTAAGATATATACAGCTTTTTTTTAAAATAAGCGACCTGGCCACAAATAATAGCTCAACGAAGTGGATCATTAATCACGTGTACATTTGTAGCAGCAGTCAAATACTCTTAACGCACTTTGATTCCAAATATGGAGAACAATCCCAGCGACCACGAAGAGAAAGAGGCATGCAATCTCCAAACAGGCATAGCATACAACAGGCATAGCAGGCGAGGTAGTTAACATCTCCTAGTCACCGTGGCACCCTGCCTGTGACTGGCAGGGCTCTCCCGGTATAGTTAGCTGATGGCCTCAGCCCGGTCACCAACGATTCAAAGACGGATTGTAAAAAAACAAATTAATTGGTATTGGTTCCCACGTGACCACTTGATTTGATTTGCTCTGACGGATGGTGGAGAGTATATCTGAATATTGCCTTTATACTCAAACCATCTAACCCAAAGTAAACAGACAGTCCTCGACTTGCGAGTGTCCGACTTACGAACGCCCACTTCCATGAAATATATAAAAAATAAAAATATTGATTTAAAATGCGAACTTGCAATTGCAAACTGAACTGCCGGCTTACGAACCGTTCGAATTTCGAACAGGTCTCAGGAACGAACTAGGTTCGTAACCCGAATACTGCCCAGAAATAACTTCTGCTCAATAGGTTTGTGGTCATATATAGTTACTAATTATTGTTAACATGGGGATAGTACATTTGTGTGATGTAGGTGCTGGATGTGGTCATAGCTGGGATCCTATCCTTTTCTATATTTATAGAGCACCTTTGGTCAAGGCACGCTTTCCAACATTTAAAAGCTGTAACAAAAACAAAGTGATTTATATGGCAAGGGCAGTGCAAGGGCCGAGGAATGAGTGTCCCGAACAGAGGACATGTGGCTTCATGCAAGAGATATAGGGAAGGAACGGAACAAAATGGAACGGTAAAAAGGGAAGAGGAAGGGGATGGGCTATTAAAAAGAGGTGAGGCCTTCAGAGAGGAATGGAAGAAGGTTATGGAGGTGGCCTGCTTCATGTTCAAGTATCTCTCTATTTACAAAGTTCGATTTTACGATATTTAACGTTCATGCAATTGACAAATTACGTGTTCTAATGCTGTACTGTGCTGTGTGATTGTCAGGAGGCCCCCATGGTGTCAGCCAGCACTGGTCTCAAACCCTCGGTACCCACTATATCTGTTTACCTGCTATGAAGTAGGAGCATTGCTCGAAACGTCGACAATTATATACATGTCCTTTCAATGCATTGTTGTTAACGAGTGTGTTGTAGAGGAGGTTAATTGACCATACTTCACCACGCTGACCAAACCGGGTTGGTGGAGGTAGGTGAACATTGTATAAACGTGGAGAGGAAGCAAAGTACGGTACAATATTTGAATTCATACGCACACAGTGGGGAGCACAGGCGTTGCCTCTGCCAGTGATCTCAGTCAACCCACCGCTCCTGGGTCTGTCCCGTGAACTCCTCCTGCACCCAGCTGGCACAGCAGTCAACCCATAGCACCTGGGCCTGTCCTGGGACTCCTACCAGTAGCAAGCCTCCCACACTGCAAGTCGACTCAAAGTGCACTTAGCCTGTGACAAGCGCCGTGGTGCCGTCACCACCACTTAATGGCGGATGGCGGCTGTTGTTAATGCACGGTGGAACAGAGTTCAGCTTCCAATGAGTAGGATGGTACGGTGTATGTGTGTATAAAGCAGCAGCACTGGAGAGACAAAGGTGGCCGGGTGTGGTGGTACCGGGTTTTATCGGTACTTCTTGCTAACAGCACTTGTCCCAACAGCCTCATAGAGGCTATACATGAGTCTTTGTCTTTGCAGTGGTTTGTGCACTGCGCCACGGTCTCTGTGACCTTTATTGCACTGAGGTCCAGGTCGTTATAGGTCCAGCCTTGACGAACGCCTTTCAACGTATTGCATGCTTCTCCAAATTATAAGACGAATCCAAAAACATACATATTTGGCCTCACACAAGACAAAGATCGCCCGTATAGCCTGAACAGACTGTTGGGGAAAGTGCTGTAAGCGAGCACCAATGAAGGCTGACACAGCACACGAGGGTTGGGTGGCCAGAACCACGCCCGGACGCCTTTATCTCTACAGTGGCCATGTTAACACATTACACCGTACCGGGTAATAATGTGAGGCTGAGTCGAAGTTAGGGGAGGCCGTGAGCAGGAATCGAACTCGGGTCACCAAGTTCGTAGCGCCGAGCGCTGCTCTTCACAATAACAAAAAATCGCCATTCGCCACTAAGTGGTGGTGACGTTACCATGACACTTGTGCCAGGCGATGTGCACTTTGAGGCCACGTGAATTGTCGAAGACCCTCTAACAGTAGGTCACAGGACAGACCCAGGTGCCATGGGTTGACTGAGATGACTGGCAGATGCACCACCTGTGCCTCCTATTGTGCCAACTTCCTGTATTTTTTTCGACCCGGTTATCCGCTCATTGTTGTGAGCGTCGCTCCTCTGCCCTCCGCTGTTGTTGGAGGACGATTGCCTCAAACTTCCCAATAGCGTCTTCTAGGTGCACGTATCCTGGCACTGCACAGTAGCATCCTTAACGAGCCTCCTCGCTCACTCTACACGAAGCTGCGGGTCGTGCTCTTACATGTGGACGTCTCCTGGATTATAACTTTTGCTTTAAAATGCACAAGCTAAATGTGCGTCTCAGAATCGGTAGACCGCGGTAGAATGGAGAAGGATGTTGGAGTGGTGGTGCCGCGCCTGGCACATTAAAATAACAACCCGCCGAGCCGAGTTAGATAGCAAGACACGGCTAACATCTGCAGTGGCGAAGTGATGACACCTTGGATGAAGGTGAATCATTCCAAAAGCACGATTAATGATGATCCGTACCTCGAGATTCCTGGCTGGCTGCTGGCTGGGCGCCTCTCCACTCCAACCACAATTACTCCACTGTTAGTGGCTGATGTAGGCCGTTGCTACAGAAACTAGCTGGATAACATAACTGGCTATGCGGGATTATTTGTCGAACAAATGAAATTAAACGGCTTAAACGGAAGTCCGGCAGACGTCTAATAATAGTAATAATTATAATAATTATTAATTGGCATAGATAGCGACACCGAAAAGATGGAAATAACGAATAGAGAAGACTGACCACGGCTCATTTAAAATCGCTCTAACTTTTAAATGTGCTCCTATCAACGTAATTATTTTGCCAAGATGCTTATTTCCTAGATGTGCGTGTATGTATATATATAACCTCAGTCTTTGCGTTTTATTATCAGAATCAGAATCTTTAGTTATCCTGGAGAAATATGATAAGCTATGAAGATATTTTTCAGAGATGTCCAGTAGGGATGGGTCAGAAACTTAAACGATTGGAGTAAGCAAATCAAATTTTGATTTAAAGCTTTCGTGACTGCAGTAATTCATATTCTTAGTTTTTTCGGTAAAGTCACGTTGAAGAGAAACAACAAAATAACAAAATATATATAAAACAATAAAAAATTCTCACGACGTTTCGACCATAACTCAAACGGTCATCATCAGGTGTGTCGGTTTGCATAAATTTATTTAGAAAACGGCATATTTATTTATTTATTTATTTATATATTTAGAAAAAATAACGTTTGCGTCACGCACAACGATTGTCAGTTTGCCCAGGACTAGTCCATCTATTTTTTGAAAAGAGGAGGGGGGAGACGAAATTTGTTTTTATGTATGCTGTCTGAAAGCCACTGTAAGCGTGAACAATCAATCAAGAACTGAAATGATTTATCAAATCTTTCCAATGATTGCTAAGATAGAATCCATCTTCTCGGTTGAAATTGTCTCTGTGTTTGTATATGTGGATAGCCTCATGAACGAATCTCTCATGGAAGCCAGATGGCTTACAAAGAACCTCCGTCTTGGAAAAGTCAATGGCATGTGAGCCTACTGAATTAGAACAATGATCTGCTACGGCCGAGGTGTTGGTCCTACCGTGTTTTAGGTCTGCTTTATGTTCACGAATGTGGTCCGAGATATGGCGTTTGGTTTCTCCAATGTAACTACTACCACAGAGGCAACTTAGTTTGTAGACACCAGGGTATTGTATGTCCGGAATCACATCTTTTACAGACGGAACCAGATCACGGATTTTATGTAATGTGTTGAAACGGACCTGGATCTTGTGTTTATTCAAGATTTTGGAGATCTTTTTTGTGATCCCAGCAATGTAGGGTAAAGTGATGGTTTTGAAAGGCTCCTCAAGAGGGTTCTTCTTCATGGTTTGAGTGATAGCTTTGCGGATTGTATAGTCGGAGTAACCATTAGCCCTAAGAGCTTGGTGTACGTGCTTGAGTTCACTGCTTATGTGTTCCTGGTCGGATATGCATTGGGCTCTATGATACAGAGTCTTGATGAGAGAATTCTTCTGTGATGGATGGTGGTGGGAATCCGGTTTCAGATAAGCATCCGTATGGGTAGCTTTCCTGTAGACAGAGTGGCTCATTGAAACATCAGGTCTCTTTTTAATTAGGACATCCATCACAGAAGAATTCTCTCATCAAGACTCTGTATCATAGAGCCCAATGCATATCCGACCAGGAACACATAAGCAGTGAACTCAAGCACGTACACCAAGCTCTTAGGGCTAATGGTTACTCCGACTATACAATCCGCAAAGCTATCACTCAAACCATGAAGAAGAACCCTCTTGAGGAGCCTTTCAAAACCATCACTTTACCCTACATTGCTGGGATCACAAAAAAGATATCCAAAATCTTGAATAAACACAAGATCCAGGTCCGTTTCAACACATTACATAAAATCCGTGATCTGGTTCCATCTGTAAAAGATGTGATTCCGGACATACAATACCCTGGTGTCTACAAACTAAGTTGCCTCTGTGGTAGTAGTTACATTGGAGAAACCAAACGCCATATCTCGGACCGCATTCGTGAACATAAAGCAGACCTAAAACACGGTAGGACCAACACCTCGGCCGTAGCAGATCATTGTTCTAATTCAGTAGGCTCACATGCCATTGACTTTTCCAAGACGGAGGTTCTTTGTAAGCCATCTGGCTTCCATGAGAGATTCGTTCATGAGGCTATCCACATATACAAACACAGAGACAATTTCAACCGAGAAGATGGATTCTATCTTAGCAATCATTGGAAAGATTTGATAAATCATTTCAGTTCTTGATTGATTGTTCACGCTTACAGTGGCTTTCAGACAGCATACATAAAAACAAATTTCGTCTCCCCCCTCCTCTTTTCAAAAAATAGATGGACTAGTCCTGGGCAAACTGCCAATCGTTGTGCGTGACGCAAACGTAATTTTTTTAAATATATAAATAAATAAATATGCCGTTTTCAAAATAAATTTATGCAAACCGACACACCTGATGATGACCGTTTGAGTTATGGTCGAAACGTCGTGAGAATTTTTTTATTGTTTTATATATATATTTTGTTATTTTGTTGTTTCTCTTCAACGTGACTTTACCGAAAAAACTAAGAATATGTAAGCAAATCACTCAAGATAAATGTATCAATAAATGAAAAACTAAAAAAAGCTATTTAATTTACCAGGTAAGGCCCACTGACTTATTAGCTATTTTCAGAATAGACTTGGCCACAAATGATAGCTCCACAAAGTGGCTTATTGTGTGGACATTGTATTGCAGGCAGACACTACACGCACATTGTTGATTCTGAATGAGGAGGGAAAAACCAGAGGACCCGAAAAAAAATGCACGCGACCACGGGGCGAGAGAGTGAGACATAAACTCAAAATATACTGAAGGTCACGGGACAGACCCAGGGGCCATGGGCTGACTGAATTAGATGACTGGCAGATGTACCACCTGTGCCCCCTACTGTCAACTTAACGCATTACATCCGCCCGGCGCTCCGCTCGATGGAGTCGGGATCTAACCCACGAACCTCGTGCAGATTACTGTTCGTGCTCCGAGCGCAGGAGGGCTAAGAGACGAGTCTGAACACGGACAGCTGTCGTTTGCTTGCGTGGCTGAGCTTCGTGACCTGCGAGACGAATCCACAGCCTGCCGCGTGTGCGGTGATTCATAGGCGATTCGTCATCCCACTTGCCAGGCCGTCAGCGCTCCGCAGGGCTGAGGGACCCGCGGGGAGAACGGGATGATGGGGAAATATGGAACCGATTAATTTGTTTTTGTTGCTTTCTTATTTATCCATACGAGTCGCACTGAACCGTGGGGCATTTTTAGCTGCGAAGCAACTGTGTACCGCATAGTAAAGTTTTTTTTGGATTATTTCGCATAAATATAAATGTGTCGTTAACCCACCACCACCCGACACAGCTAATCAGCAAGGTTTGTCACCTAAACAAAACGTGCCAATTACTATGGGCAGCCACCCCGCTAAGGCGGTCACAGTAGGACGATTGGGATCGGTAAGAGCAGTGTTCTTCATTTCAAGGCCCACGGGCCAATGGCGGCCCCAGGTGGCCTTCAGTGTGACCCCTGACAGCACATGGATATGAAAACACCCTTTGCAGGTGAGGCGGTGTGGCGGCTCTCAGACTGATGTCATATCGGCTGAAGTAGCCTCCCTCTGAAAATGAGTGAAGAACACTGTTTTTGGATCAGGAGGAGGTGGTGGCAGAACCTTCGAGAAACCTTTGAGAAGGGACATGGACCACGGGGGCCCTGGGTGACTGTGCAACTCGCCCTCTCACCTATACTCACCGTTGTCCTTCACCAACGTGGTTAGGAATGGTCAAAGTCCAACACGCTCCCCACATACCCCCGACCGCGATTGCGGAATTAAACAACGATGAGGCAATTAAGGATTGCCCCTTGCTGTGGCTGAACGCTATCGCGGGATGAATGTCAAGGCAGGTGCGCGGACTTCATCCCAATCGATACACTTTGTGAGCTTTGCAATTGCAGGGATAATCAAATCACGTTCCTCTAATCACCTCGATAAGGCTTCTCACCGAGCCAGGTTGTTTATAAGTCAACATCCCCTTATCCATTCACGTTCACGTGAGACGAATTGAGTTCACATTCTACTGGGGGTATGTGCGTGCGCATGTCTGTATGCATTTGGAGCCGCGGAACAGTGAACACGAGTTCGATTTCCGCTCACCTCCAATATCGGGTGACGAATATCTGAACCCGTACTGGGCCTCCCCTATGTCGACTCGGACTAAAACGAGTATCGGGTGCGGTGTGTAAAACATCAGCACTGGTGAGACAAAGGCGGCCGGATGTGGTGTTGCTCGTGCCAGCCTTCACCCATACAACCTTCAACAGTCTGTTGAAGCTTGTATGGGAGAACGTTGTCTTGCGTGTGTCTCTCTCTCTGTCTCCCGCCATATTGTGTGTCTCTCGCGTTATGCTCTCACAATCTGCCTTTAACTTCTCATCAATTCACTGCCGTTCACCAATTTCTGCACGAGTGCCTATCACATCAAAATCCGAATATTTATGTATATTGCAGGAGGAATCCGATGAGCTATGAAGCTCTTTTTCACAGATGTCCATTAGGGGTAGGTCAAAGCGTTACATCAACAAACAATACAAAACACGATAGGAGTGCAAAGTATAGGAAAGGTAAACAAATCACTACAAAAAAATTGAAAGGAAAATAAACAATATTTAATTTACCAGGTAAAGCCCATTGAAGTATTAGCTTCTTTTTTCAGAAGCAACCTGGCCACAAATGATAGCTTCACGAAGTTGGTTTATCATGTGGAAATGAAAAGCAGCCAAATGTATAGCAGCCAAATTATCTTAATAATCTAAACGCATGTTTAAATATCCATCCCCATGCGCTTCTGCCACCGTCTGAAACGTTTTTCCTTCCGATATTATGAAGCCACTTAAGCTATGCACTTTTAAATCATAAATTAGATTAAAATCGAATTTCTTTAGAACGGCTTTTTTTCCTTTGCCAGTACCAAAATATGAGAATAGGTTTTCCCCTTTATCTGGCAACAAAACAAGTGTTAAGATTTTGATTTAAAGCTTTCGTGACTGCAGGGATTAATATTCTTGGTTCTTTCGGTAAAGTCACGTAGAAGGGAAACAATAAAAGAATAAAAATATAAAACAATCATCATGATGATAATTGCTTGTGTTACAGTCGAAACGTCTTGAGAATTTTATTGTTTTATATTTTTATAATTTGATTGTTTCCCTTCTATGTGACTTTACCGAAAGAACCAAGAATATGACTCCCTGCAGTCACGAAAGCTTTAAATCAAAAAGAATATAGGTGTTAAGATGTTAAAACACCAAAGTGAAACCTTTAGCAAGGAATCTTGTCTGCATTAACACTGTTTGAGACTAGGCTCCAAAGAAAGCTGTCTCTGGTGTGGACCAACCAGTTTCAAAGACAATGCATATAATATATTTTTGGTTCTTTCGGTAGTTTGTTGTCCTTCCCCCGCACCTCCGATTAGCACGGTTGGCTACGTACGGTGCCAAAGAAGATCAACAAACACCTAATTATGTTGTATATTTCCCAATATTTTTAAGTCTTGCTGTTAAAATCTATCTTTTTAAAGGGCTGCCCTTGTCAGCATCGCCTATGATCGTTGTATTTCACCTGCTCTGAATAAAGATGCCATCTGTGAATGTTTCACCTGAGCCGAGTCACAATTCCCACTCTGTGTTTATTATGTTTCACAGAGATGGCCTTGAGGCAGGGAAACACCATTTCCTTTTACATTGCTAGATACATCACCCCAAAGGAGTCCCGGCGGCGATGCTGCTATCGGGCGCACAGTCACAGAGTGGGAACTCCTCAGCAGGCGATGAGTCACGAGGAGCATCTTGATGAGCACGACCCTTGCTCTGCAGAGGGACGGTCTTCTTGCTGAAATAGCCTCACGCAGTGGGTTCGTGATGTTGATGGATACCGGTCTGCCCTGCAATAAACATTACCACGATGACTGTGTCCATATGTAACATCGTACATATGAGAGAGAACCGGGTGGTGGCGGCTTCGCACGTCCCCGGTAATCCAGCACTATAGAGGCAGCAGGGAGGGTTGGTGGATCACCCACAGATGATGTCGTGAAACTCCCTTCCCGTGGGCTTCGAGGAAGTGCCTTACCCTGGCTCGTCAGGAGAGGGCGATACATCAAGTGGACTAATCGCCATCTGTTTCAATCTGAACCGGGATTGAACGTTGCCTCGTGCAACACGTGGGTTTTCACCAGGTTATTGGGTTTGCTCCCACTTGCGTATAATGATAAACACAGCTGATCATTTATTGGCTATGAACAACTTAAAATAAAAACTCAATGTAGCATCAGCAAGCCCCTCCTTAAAATGAGTCTTTCCACTCAATGTGGCTTTCCTGGATATAAGTAAATATTGATTACGAGGAAATTTAAAGTGGATTAACTGCTAATTCCTGTGGATTACGAGCTAATTGTAGATGAGTATTATTAGTAGTGTAATGCTTTGTGCTGACTGTTATTAAACCACTGTTGTCTGCACTCCTTCAATGGAGGAGGAATAACACTACACAAATTCTCTCCTGCAGTCCTTTCGTGGCTAGCAGACCTTGACATTGGCATCCAGTTCCTGAGCTCCCGAGCCGATTGCTGCCATATGCAAGAGTAGACGAGAATCAGATTCGCGTGATGACTCATCACCTGTTCTGGTTGCCTCGCTGTGCCCTGTGCACCCGATAGGAGCATTGTCGGGACTAATCTAACTGACTCACTATTTTTTTATTTTACCTGGTAAGTCCCATTAAGCTGTACAGCTCTTTTTATAAATGAGCTGACCACAAATTATAGCACAACGAAGTAACTTATCACGTGCGAATTTATAGCAGCCAAATACTCTAAAGGCATATTGATTCTAAATGTGGAGGGAAAAATTGGAGGACCCGGAGAAAAATCCACTCGACCACAGGGAGAAAGACATGCAAACTCCAAATATGCAGCAGGCGTCACAGTCGGGATCAAACCCACGGTCTTCTGTATACCAATCGAGGGAGTTATCATCTTGTCACCGTGGCCCCCCTCAGGTAAATCTCAGTTTCTCGCATTACGAGGAGGCACGACGATTTCACGGCCTCGACGGTATTTTTTTCATATAAATACATTTTGTGGTGAAATTAGTTCAGAATCAGAATCTTTATTTATCCTGGAGAAATCCGATGAGCTCTCAAGCTCTTTTTCAAAGGTGTCCCAAAGGGGCCAGTCAAAAAGTTACAACAATGCAAAAACACGAATAGGAGTGCAAAGTAGAGGAAAGGTAAGCAAAGCACCAAGAATGAATATATAACATAGATAAAGTATACAAGTTCATATTTCAAAAGTATATAAATTTCCAAGCTCGGTTTAAACAACAGCAAGAAAAGTGCCAGACGTTGCACATTAAAATTTAACTTTACATTGTAAGAAGAAAAAGACCACGCGCCTTGACAAAGGAATTAGCATATAATTTAGCATTGAAATGGCTCATTGAAATAGCTAAGTTAAAGTATACACATCCGCAGAGGTACCCCTTGACAAAGGAATTAGCGCTGGAGTGGAAGAAGCCACGCTTAGATCACGACCTTTAAGCTGTGTGAGAAGAAAAAGGACAAGTGCCTTGACAAAGGAATTACCATATAATTTAGCATTGAAATGGCTCATTGAAATAGCTAAGTTAAAGTATACACATCCGCAGAGGTACCCTTTGACAAAGGAATTAGCATCGAATTTAGCATTGAAATAGCTGAGTGATTAGCTTGTAACTGCTCGCAGAAATAGCTATGTTAAATTGAGAGCATATACGTTCACCGAGGCACCTAGTACTCATCAAACAGGAGAATTTAGCGAAACACAACCACGCTCAGACATCGGACCTGTGTGCGAGCAAACAAGGTGTTCTGACAAAGAAATTAGCATAAAAAGCAAGCATTTGATTGGCGGATTTTAGGAAAGAGGTGGTGTACGTGCCGGTGGACTCGCAGTTTGGCGCGGGGGGGGGAGGGGGGAGGGGGGAGTTTACCTATTGATGGTGTGAAAAGGGGGATTTTATAAGAGCTGCGAAAGTTTGGGGTACCACTACTTGAAAACTATACTGTACCATTGAAATTAGTTTAATGTTTAGTTCGATTTAGAACATCTTTCCAATGGTTGCTTAATTTGAAACCATCCTCTCGGTTGAAATTGTGTCTGTGTTTGTAGATCTGAATTGCTTCATGAACAAATCTCTGATAAAAGCCCGTGGGTTTGCAAAGAACCTTGGTATCGGAGAAAATTATATCGTGATCCCCCACAGCGTTGTAACAGTGATCAGCCACGGCAGAAGAATTCTTTTGCCGTGTTTCAAATATGATTTGTGCTCGCGAATTCGGTCAGAGACATGTCGCTTTGTCTCACCGATGTAGCAATCACCGCAGGTACAACTCAATTTGTAAACCCCGGGGTACTGTAAATCAGGAATGACATCCTTCACAGATGGGATCAGATCACGAATTTTGTGTACTGTATTGAACCGGACCTGGATCTTGTGTTTGTTTAGAATTTTGGAACTATTTTTAGTAACACCTGCTATATATGGAAGTGTGATGGTTTTCACCGGAGTATCAAGTGGTTGTTTCTGTATGGAGGGAGAGACAGCTTGGCGGATGGTACGGTCAGAGTAACCATTCCTTTTGAGGGCCAGGTGTATATGTTTTAATTCACTGGTCAGGTGGTGTTGGTCCGAAATGCAATGAGCCCTATGGTATAAAGTTTTGATGAGAGAATTCTTTTGGGCTGGGTGGTGGTGGGAATCAGGTTTCAAGTAGGAATCTGTGTGGGTGGGTTTCCTGTAGACAGAATGCCCCAATGAGCCATCAGGTCTCCTCTCAAACAGAACATCTAAGAATGGTAGCTTGCCATCTTTCTCCAGTTCCATGGTGAATTTGATGGCGGGATGTCTGGAACTGATGTGGTGTAGGAAAAGGTTCAGAGCTGGGAGGCCATGTGGCCAAATGACGAAAGTGTCATCCACATATCTCTTTCACAGGGAAGGTCTGAGGGTGGAAGTCTGGATAGCGTCTGATTCAAATTTCTCCATGAAAATATATTGAAATAATTGAAAATTTGGTCCAACATGGACTAGACCCCGACACACCTGCACTGGTTAGGCACTGCCTCAACAATACCTACTTTATTTGGAAGGGCTCCTTCTACAAACAAAATGAGGGTACCCCCATGGGATCCCCCTTATCACCAGTGATAGCCAATATTTTCATGGAGAAATTTGAATCAGACGCTATCCAGACTTCCACCCTCAGACCTTCCCTGTGGAAGAGATATGTGGATGACACTTTCGTCATTTGGCCACATGGCCTCCCAGCTCTGAACCTTTTCCTACACCACATCAATTCCAGACATCCCGCCATCAAATTCACCATGGAAGTGAAGAAAGATGGCAAGCTACCATTCTTAGATGTTCTGTTTGAGAGTAGACCTGATGGCTCATTGGGGCATTCTGTCTACAGGAAACCCACCCACACAGATTCCTACTTGAAACCTGATTCCCACCACCACCCAGCCCAAAATAATTATCTCATCAAAACTTTATACCATAGGGCTCATTGCATTTCGGACCAACACTACCTGACCAGTGAATTAAAACATGTACACCTGGCCCTCAAAAGGAATGGTTACTCTGACCGTACCATCCGCCAAGCTGTCTCTCCCTCCATACAGAAACAACCACTTGATACTCCGGTCAAAACCATCACACTTCCATATATAGCAGGCGTTACTAAAAATATTTCCAAAATTCTAAACAAACACAAGATCCAGGTCCGGTTAAATACAGTACACAAAATTCGTGATCTGATCCCATCCGTGAAGGATGTCATTCCTGATTTACAGTACCCCGGGTTTACAAATTGAGTTGTACCTGCGGTGATTGCTACATCGGTGAGACAAAGCGACATGTCTCTGACCAAATTCGCGAGCACAAATCAGATTTGAAACACGGCAAAACGAATTCTTCTGCCGTGGATGATCAATGTTACAACGCTGTGGGGGATCACGATATAATTTTCTCCGATACCAAGGTTCTTTGCAAACCCACGGGCTTTTATCAGAGATTTGTTCATGAAGAAATTCAGATCTACAAACGCAGACACAATTTCAACCGAGAGGATGGTTTCAAATTAAGCATCCATTGGAAAGATGTTCTAAATCGAACTAAACATTAAACTAATTTCAATGGTACAGTATATTTTTCAAGTAGTGGTACCCCAAACTTTCGCAGCTCTTATAAATTCCCCCTTTTCACACCGTCAATAGGTAAACTCCCCCCTCCCCCCTTCCCCCCCCCGCGCAAAACTGCGAGTCCACCGGCACGTACACCACCTCTTTCCTAAAATCCGACAATCAAATGCTAATTTTTATGCTAATTTCTTTGTCAGAACACCTTGTTTGCTCGCACACAGGTCCGATGTCTGAGCGTGGTTGTGTTTCGCTAAATTCTCCTGTTTGATGAGTACTAGGTGCCTCGGTGAACGTATATGCTCTAACTTTAACGTAGCTATTTCTGTGACCAGTTACAAGCTAATCACTCAGCCATTTCAATGCTAAATTCGATGCTAATTCCTTTGTCAAGGGGTACCTCTGCGGATGTGTATACTTTAACTTAGCTATTTCAATGAGCCATTTCAATGCTAAATTATATGTCAATTCCTTTGTCAAGGCACTTGGCCTTTTTTCTTCTCACACAGCTTAAAGATCGCGATCTAAGCGTGGCTTCTTCCACTCCAACGCTAATTCCTTTGTCAAGGGGTACCTCTGCGGATGTGTATACTTTAACTTAGCTATTTCAATGAGCCATTTCAATGCTAAATTATATGCTAATTCCTTTGTCAAGGCGCGTGGTCTTTTTATTCCCACACAGCTTAAAGGTCGTGATCTAAGCGTGGCTTCTTCCACTCCAGCGCTGTCCCCCAGACAGTCTCGTCCCTTCACCTGATGAAGGCCGCTTGTGTCGTGGCCGAAACGTCGTGATTTTTTGTTATTTTATTTTCACCTACGTGACTTTACCCAATAGAACCAAAGAGTATGGATCCTAGCAGTCACGAAAGCTTTAAATCTAGAATTTACATTGTAACTTTTAAGTCTATAGTTATAGATTGAACAAAGATAATGACTTTTTACTGGGATGGGGAATGCAGCAGCAGTTACACCCGAGGCAGCAATGAGAGGCGCACCGGCAATCTCGTCAATCCGCTGCTGGATCCAATGCTCGCTTAGTGACGAGCAAGAGAGCGCAACGCTAACGTCAGTGGTGAGTACTTGAACGGCCGGTCCCTGAGGCACCGACCCCTTTACCGAACCGTGGCAAAGTAAAGAACACAGTAACACTCATGGAGAGAGGGCTTTATCCGGAATGGCATCTACAAAGAGGCTACGAATTCTCCGATCGATGTTCACAGGTGTGCATTGTACCGCGTGTGGGGAGCGGTGGCACATCGGTTATCGAGCCGATGCTCTGAATGGATGGCATTGCTGATAGAATGTCACTTTGCTGACTTCTCTGTATCTTGTTTTATTCATCCATATAGTCTCAATTTAACTCTGCATCTCTGTAAATGAACAACATTATTAATATTTATCAATATATATAGGCATACATATGGCCATAAATTAACATGGACTAAAACTCAT
The DNA here is from genome assembly GCF_048934315.1 of Petromyzon marinus. NCBI lineage: Eukaryota > Metazoa > Chordata > Hyperoartia > Petromyzontiformes > Petromyzontidae > Petromyzon > Petromyzon marinus. The sequence goes on from NW_027423250.1 coordinate 29,894, forward strand.
ATTCATTTGAAAATAGTGTATTTTGCGCTAAGATCCTGGCGACCCGAGTTCGATTATGTGAACCGGTTCTGGGCCTCTTCTAGGTCGACTCAGCCTCAAATGAGTACCTGGTGCGATGTGTAAACATCGCCACTCGGGAGAGACAAAGGCGGCCGGGGGTGGTGCTGGCCACCCAACCCCACGTGCCGTGCTGGCCTTCATAGGCGGTGCTCCGTAACAGCACTTGCCCCAACGGTCTGTTAAGCCTACGCGGGGGATCTTTTATTTGTTGTACTGCATGAATGTTGCGCCCCACGTTCCTGGAGCGAGCGAGCTTCCTGAGGAACTGGGCAGGCGAAACGTCGCGCATTGGCACGATGCGCCACGCGTTTTCCAACCCGAGAGCTCATCAGATAGTCGTGCAGCTACCAAACACACCGATTGCATGCCAGGCTAGGTGTTCCCTCGACTTAAACATCTTACAATCCAGTCTCACATCGCCTTGATGCAAGAAGACATCTAAAGTGGGCCCTGGTCATTCATAAAACCCATATTGGCAAATCTGTGTTGCACTTAGCTAATTCATTAACCCAAGAAACATAAGACGTGCATCAAATTTCCATTTAACTCTTCCTCAAACAAAAATATGAATAGGTGACCAAGCCTTTGACGTTGCAGACTATAACTGTTGTACATTTAACTAATTTTGCATAGTACGGAGCCAAACGTTATAATCGGAGTTGCTGGACACAAAAGAAATTGCAGATGTGATTTGTATCCTTGATCCTTGCCCCTCATGCATTGATAGTTCAATGTTCATGTGCAGTGTGTTGTTGTTTTGGTGAAGTCTGGGACTATTCTTCTTTGGTTCTTTCGGTAAAGTCACGTAGAATGAGAATAAAATAATAAATTGATAAAAAAAGATGGCAAACTACCCTTTCTGGATGTCTTAATTAAAAGGAGACATGATGGTTCAATGAGCCACTCTGTCTACAGGAAAGCTACCCATACAGATGCTTACTTGAAACCGGATTCCCACCACCATCCATCCCAGAAGAACTGCCTCATCAAGACTCTATACCATAGAGCCCAATGCATTTCCGACCAGGAACACATTACCAGTGAACTCAAGCACGTACACCAGGCTCTCAGGGCTAATGGCTACTCCGACTACACAATCCGCAAAGCCATCACTCCAGTCATGAAGAAGGATCCTCTTGTGGAGCCACTCAAAACTAAAAAGATCTCCAAAATCCTGAATAAACACAAGATCCAGGTCCGATTCAACACAGTACACAAAATCCGTGATTTAGTTCCATCTGTAAAAGATGCTCTTCCAGACATACAGTACCCGGGCGTTTACAAACTAAAGTGCCTCTGTGGTAGTAGCTACATTGGAGAAACCAAAAGACATATCTCGGACCGCATCCGCGAACATAAAGCAGACTTGAAACACGGTAAGACGAACTCCTCTGCCGTGGCAGATCACTGTTACAATTCAGTGGGCTCACATGACATTGACTTCTCCAAGACGGAGGTTCTTTGCAAACCAACTGGCTACCATGAGAGATTCGTTCATGAGGCCATTCACATATACAAGCACAGAGACAATTTCAACCGAGAAGATGGATTCAGGCTTAGTAACCACTGGAAAAATGTGTTAAATCATTTCTGTTCTTAATTAATTGTAATTTTACGATGACCTTCAGACCGCAGCTCTTTCGCCAGCATTGCCTCTTAATACCTCTCACACCACGGTTAATGGTATGGTTTACAACATGGAGTATACTAGGGCTTCGCAGCTGTCTCTCTCCCCCTCCTCTGTTCCGACCATGGACGAACTCGTCCGTCTGAACGGGGCCCGTAGCTATCCGTGGTACGGAAATTTGAGGGCTCTTTGTTCCTCTCACACAGCTTAAAAGCCGTGATCTGAACGTGGCTCTCTCACTCCAGCGCTGTCCTACCAGACAGTCTCGCTCCCTTCACCTGATGAAGGCCGCTTGTGTTGTGGCCGAAACGTCGTGAGAATATTATTGTGTTATTTTATTTTATCAATTTATTATTTTATTATCATTCTACGTGACTTTACCGAAAGAACCAAAGAAGATGAATCATTGCAGTCACGAAAGCTTTAAATCGAAAAATAAAATAACACAATAATATTCTCACGACGTTTCGGCCACAACACATCGGCCTTCTGATGAGAATATTATTGCGTCATTTTATTTGATCAATTTATTATTTTATTCTCATTCTACGTGACTTTACCGAAAGAACCAAAGAAGATGAATCATTGCAGTCATGAAAGCTTTAAATCGAAATCTGGGACTATTGTTTTTTGTTTTGCTGCCTTGCCCCAAGAATGCATTCAGTGTTGCAAATTTGGACTTCATAATTTGTTTGGTTATGTATTTATGTTTTGTGACTTTCTTACCTTTTCTATATTTTGCACGATTTTCCTTAAGACCAAAACAGGTGAATTTATACACAATGCTTGCTGCCGCCTGATGATGCTAGTTCTGAGCGTTGCTCCTCCAACCTCTGCTGTTGTTAGAGGGTGACGGCCTCCAACTGCCCAATAGACTCACAGTGCACCTACCCTGGCACTGCCCAGTAGCGTCCTTCACGAGCCTGCTCCTCTGCCTCCTCTACAGAGGCCGACCTATGCTGTGTAGCAAACAAAGACAAAGATCCCCGCTGAAGCCTTAACAGCACCATTCCCAGCCGCCTTTGTCTCCTCAGTGGCGAAGCTTACTACAAACCGCACTAGGTACTCATTTAAGGCTAAGTCGACCAAGGGGAGGCCCGGGACCGGTTCAGATAACCATCGCAGGTGTTGACCGTGAACGGGAATCGAACTTGGATTGCCGGGTTTGTATCACAGCACGTTAACCATAGCACTACCGCAACCTGAAATGTGTAGCACCGTAGGCTGTAATGTATGAATTGTTTATCCTGACGCAAACATGAGGATATAATCTGTTAGCGGAGATTAGAGTATGTAGTCTTCCATATTCAACGCGCCCCTGTGTTACAACTTGCCCAATAATCTAACGGAGATAGACCCCACATCGAAGTTCTGTGTGGAAGCCACTGTCCCCGCAATATCCCCATGCACCCGCGCAATGCAATAATCCACGAGCTTACATTCCAACGTTCAAAGTCCACTCTATTTGTCCTCCACGGGGATTTCTAGATTTTCTCAACTCATCCCCCATTTCAAGACGAGAGTCTGTGTAATATCGGCAGTTCACCAACACTGATTCAAGGGAGCCCGATGCTGCTGACGAGGCACCATACGTCGTAAGCGGTCAAGACGTTTTGGTGTCTTCATTTATTAAGGAGCATAAACCATGGCTTAAAGCTTTCGTGACTGCAGGAATCCATACTTTTTGGTTATTTCGGTAAAAGTTACGTAGGTATGGCCCGCTGGTTCTTCAGTTCCATTGCTGGATTATTTTTTTCTGTCTGAGAATGACCGATTGTGTTGCAATCGAAACGTCGTGATATATAATTTTTATTTTTTTATTTTTATACCTACGTTCCTTTTCGAAAGAACCAAAGAGTATCTTTTGGTAAAGTCACGCAGAACAAAATTATAAAACAAAAATCTATGACGTTTCGATCGCAACATAAGCAATCGTCATCAGGAGGAAAAAGGAGGGGGAAAGCTGCTGAGGCAGACTTTTTATAGGTTTGAAATGGGTGTAGCCCAAGGGTCACAAACAAAGTGGGCGGGGCTAGTGATGTTAAATGAGAAATTTGCATGTTAATGTAAGATGGGAGGGCGACTTCCACGCCGAGGGCACAGAGGTGGCTATTGTAATGTGAGAGATTAGCATGTTAATGTAAGATTGCAAAGCCGCCGCGATGTCGAGGACGTGAGCGATGGTGGCTGTGTTAGTGTGAGACATTTAACCTATTAATGTAAAATCAGAAAGTCGAAAATAACAACTAACATCGGAAGGTAGGATGGAAACATCACAGCCAGTTATGACTTGAACTGGTTAATAACGTCCTTCAAATGATTGCTCAGTTTGTACCCATATTCTCGGTTGAAATTGTGTCTGTGTCTACATATCTGGATGGCTTCATGAACGAATCTTTGGTGATAGCCGGTGGGTTTGCAAAGTACTTTCGTTTTGGATAAATCAATTTCGTGTGAGCTCATCGCATTTAAACAGTGATCAGCCACAGCCGAGGTATTGGTCCTACCATGTTTCAGATCTGCCTTATGTTCCCGAACACGGTCCGAGACATGTCGCTTAGTTTCCCCAATGTAACTACTGCCACAGACACAGCTTAGTTTGTAGACGCCGGGGTATTGCATGTCAGAGATCACATCCTTCGCAGATTATGAATGATTTTGGAAATATTTTTGGTGACCCCTGCTATGTATGGCAAGGTGACGGTATTGATTGGGTCCTCAGATGGTTCTTTCTCAGCGGTTGGGGTGATAGCTTTAAGCATTGTGTAGTCTGAATATCCATTCATCTTGAGAGCTTGGTGTACGTGTTCCAGTTCACTGGCTAGGAGATGATGGTCGGAAATACATCGAGCTCTATGGTGTAGAGTTTTGATGAGGGAATTCTTCTGGGATGGATGGTGGTGGGAGTCAGGTTTTAGGTAGGCATTCATATGGGTGGCTTTCCTGTAGACAGTGTCCCATTGAGCCATCTGGTCTCTTTTCGATTAAAACATCCAAGAATGGTAACTTGCCATCCTTTTCCACCTCCATGGTGAATTTGATGGCTGGGTGTATGGAATTGGTTGAGGAACTGGTTCAGAGCTGGTCGGTCACATGGCCAGATGACGAACGTGTCATCTGCGTACCTCTTCCACAAGGACGGACATACAGTGCATGCCTGTATGGCATCTGTCACAAATTTTTCCGTGAAAACATCAGCTACAACAAAGTTAGAGGTTGACACGATTGTTATCATTCAGAGTAACAGTCCAATTTCCGACAGCCTAAAATCGGTTCTAGCCAAAGGGTTGAATTTTGCAGTCACCCCTAAACACATCCCAGTTGATGATATCATTGCCCAGGTCTAAGGAGACCTTAAGGGTTTGGGACATATTACTGCAGACGTGGCAAGATCGGAAATCGCTGCAATCCTTAAAAACGCTAAGTCACCTACTAGCAACATCGGTAAGGATGAGCACTTTGAGCTTTCTCAATTCAAAAAGATAGAGCACATCTTCATTCTCTCAGCTGACAAGGGCAATCCCACAGACATCATGGACAAAACCACATACAAGAACAAAATTCAGGACCTACTTAATGATGGTAGCTATACAAAAATCAATAGAGATCCCACCAACTGCCTCGTTAAAAAAAATAATATCATCACTGATTCGACATCTTTAATCGAACCAACCAAGCGGTTTTCCTTAAAACCCTCTGCTGCTAGATCACCCAGATTGTGAACGATTCGTTCATGAAGCCATCCAGGTAAAGTGGTACCTCGGTATACGTCGTTAATTCGTTCCAGAAGGTAATTTAGACACTAATTACTAAAATGCATACAGAAGCAACGTGACCGCGTTGCTGCCAGCTGCGCTGGTCACGTGGCATGCCTCAACCACGCACGCGCGCGCGCGCCTCGACCCGGGGCTTCACCCTCCATGGGGGCAGCCCCCCACGCCCCCCGCCCCTCTCCCCAACGCCGCCCCCGCCCCTCTCCCCCCGCTCCTCTCCCTCACGCCCCCCGCTCCTATCTGCCACGCCCCCTGCCCATCTCCCCCATGCCCCCCGCTCCTCTCCCCCACGTCCCCCGCCTCTCTCCCCTCTCCCCCACGCCATCCCGCCCCTCTCGCTTTGTTTCAGTCGTGAACGGGGCATACGCGGGTACTGTACGCGGTGACTCATCCCGACCCATACAAGTTCTAGCAAGCGCGTCGTATCCCAAGCAAGACGTCGTATCGCAAGACATTTTTTTCTCGTAAAAACACGATATATACCAATTTCGACGTATTCCAAAGCGGTCGTATACCGAGGTACCACTGTATATAGACACAGACACAATTTCAACCGAGAAAATGGGTACAGACTGACTAATCATTGGAAGGACGTTATTAACCAGTTTATGTCATAACTGGTCGTGATGTTTCCATCCTACCTTCCGATGTTAGTTATTATTTTCGACTCTCTGATTTTACTTTAACAAGTTAAATGTCTCACACTAACACAGACACCGTCGCTCGCGTCCTCGTGTGGCGGCGGCTCTGCGATCTTACATTGACATGCTAATCTCTCACATTACAATAGCCACCTCTGCACCCTTGGCATGGAAGTCACCCTCCGATCTTACAATAACATGCAAATTTCTCACTTTAACATCACTAGCCCCGCCCACTTCTTTATGACCCTTGGGCTACATCCATTTCAACCCTTTAAAACAGTCTGCCTCAGCAGCCTTCCCTCCTCTTATTTCATCCTGATGAGGCCTACATTAACATGCTAATCTCTCACATTACAATAGCCACCTCCACGCCCTCGTCGTACAAGTCCCCCTTCGATCTTACATTAACATGCAAATTTCTCACATTAACATCACTAGCCCCGCCCACTTCGTTTATGGCCCTTGGGCTACACCCATTTCAAACCTTTAAAACAGCCTGCCTCAGCAGCTTTCCCCCTCCATTTTTCCTCCTAATGACAATTACTTGTGTTGCAATCGAAACGTCGTAGTTTTTTGTAAAAAAAAATTGTTCTATGTGACTTTACCGAAGGACCCAAAAAATATGACCATAAACCATTATACGAACTCCGGTCATCTTCCCAGCGGCTTTTGGCTAGCCATCGAACAAAAACTATCACCGCATCATGCGCTTTCAAATGCGCTTCTGCGGCCGTCTGGAATGCTCTTCCTTTCGATATGAGGAAACCACTGGAGCTTTGCACTTTTACATCAGCTTTATTTACAACTCATTTCTTTCGAAGAGTTTTTCGTGTTTAATTTGTTGTCCTTAAATCTTGATTTGAAGTTTTCGTGACTGCAGGAATCCATACTCTTTGGTTCTTTTTGTAAAGTCACGTAGGTATAAAATAAAATAAATCACGACCTTTCGATCGCAACACAAGCGGTCGTCCTCAGGAGGAAAAAAATATAATCCAGCAGTGGAACTGCTGAACCAGCGAGAGAGCAGTTACAACAAGGTTATATATGTGGCGATGGGCAAGCAAGCGGGTGTCTGCTTGCCCATCGCCACATATATAACCTTGTTGTAACTGCTCTCTCGCTGGTTCAGCAGTTTCATTGCTGGATTATATTTTTTCTGCCTTAGGACGACTGGTTGTGTTGTTGTCCTTTCCCCGCACCTCCGATTAACAAGGTTGGCTATGTAGGGTGCGAAAGAAGTTCAACACACATGCATGCAATAGGAATGGGAGGGAAGAGAGGCTATACAAGTGTAGTGGCATAGCGCTGGATGCTGGCAAAAAAGGGTAACTGCGGTGTATGGCAGTACTCAAGTCAGCAAGCCATGATATACACGAGAGGGAGACATCTCGGGGAAAGGTCACAGAATGGGCCCATCGGGAAGCCCCGGGAACTCGCTAGTTGGTTCCAGATAGGGGGCATACCCGGGTCGGAGCAAGACCACGCTGAGAGTATAAGAGGGGCCCCTGTGGTGGACCTCGGGGCTGTTGCTGGAAGTGGGATCCCCATCGTGCTTCTCAAGTACATCGTCGTCACCATCTCGTCGTCATCACCATCTCCTCGTCGTCGTCTCCATCTTCACCATCATGGGGCGCGGCTAGTCAGACAGCCTACCAACAGTTCTAACTGAGTAGTGGTTGCTGACAATAGACAGACTTAATAATAATAGTGTTCACCCACGTCAGGTGTGTGTCATCCTGAAGGTCCTTTTGAAATAAAATAAGTGCCTCAAAGTCTTACTGTCTCCGAGTTGAGTCACTACATTTGGTGCTAGAAACGGAAAGAAAAAAAATATTGATATTGAAAGCAGCGACGTGGAAGAACCCACGTGTAGTGTCCTCAGAGGACGATGATAACAGAAACGTTATCCTCTTAACAGCCCCGGAATCCGGGAACCCGGCCATGTGCCCTGAGGCAGCGGCCGACGAGGGATCACGCGAACTCACCGGGTGCCTCGGACAACTGTTCTCCTCTGCTGCACAGCTGGTCATCCAAATTGGGCTGGCTGCACCCGCCGGAGGATCCGCAGCGCAGGGGCTGCAGGCGGATGGGTCGCCTTCCACCGCCGCGCCCACGCGGGAACCAGTGGTTGTTTCGCCCGCGCACGCGGGTGGCCACCAGCAGCCAGAGCTATACCCCTACATCACCCCTCCCCCATGAAAAAAAAAACAGCTGTCTCGGCTAACATAATTACTTTAACAGGGGTTAGCGGACATCAGCAACAAGACCCCGTAATTATTTAACCAGAACCGTGAGGGAAGTGCAACAATTCATGACGTCCGCAGGCACGCCGCAGTCACGAGCATTAGGGTGGATCCCAGATCAACCGGAAGCTGCAGTCTGGCTTGCGGTGGTGGCCACCAGCCGGATGACGTCGGAACACAATTGTCATGATGGGAAGGGAGCTGTTCAGCGCAAACGAAGCACTCTTGGAGCGAGTCCTCGACGCCAGTCCCCCACCACGAGCAGGAACTTGCGCGCTGGGAACCACTGGAACATCACAAATGGCCTAAAGGGTGCGGCTCCTCCCTGGGAGAAGAAGATGGCAACTGGGCTTCCATGCACGGTCCTTCACACGGAAGCGCTGCCGGGGGATCCCTGGACTTCAGCTTCTGGGCTCAGTCGCCCCGACTCGTCGGACACATCCGACGCCCGCCGCTCTGGAGATGGAGATGAACTATCTAATAGGGTGGAACATAGGGTTTTAACCGTGACGGGTGCACAAAATAGCGATGGCAACCGACCTGTATATACACAAACTGCGGCCTCTTGACCTTTATCACCTCAACAGGGCCCTGCAACGGCCAGTATAATTTAGGGGACATACCCAGGGACACCTGGGGACAATGCAACGACGCCTTGTCCCCAGTTGTCCATGGGGCCCCGGACTCCCGTTGCCCCACGAGCTTCTCATTTGCATGCTGCCGTTTGGCCGAATTTTCCTGAGACGCCTCCCGCGCCTCCTTCAAACGCCTAAGCATGACCTGCATGGGCATGGGCATGACGGCCCTCTTTTTACCCAAGTCCATGCCCAACTGTGCTTCCATGGGGGGATCACTCTCCCTCCTGTACATGATATTAAACGGGGAGAATCCTGTTAAAGCATGATGGGCCAATCTATATGCAGCCAGGACACCGGGGATGTGCAAATTCCAGTCCAACTGCACCTCATTAACTCTTTGGCACAACATGGACATAAGAGTCCTGTGCAAGCGTTCCACCATCCCATCCGTCTGAGGATGGTAGAGCGAAGTTCTAATTTTTCTTGTACCCAGTGAGTCACACACCTCCCATAACAATTTAGAAGAAAAATTCCACCCCTGATCTGTAATAAGTTGTTCAGGAGCTCCTTTATCCATTACGTAGACGTGCAGAAATTTGTCCGCAATGGATGTGGCCGAATGGTCTGGCAGAGGCCATGCCATCGGCCACCGGGAAAGATATTCCACCCCGACCAGGAGAAATGTTTTCCCCTCTGAGTAGTGGGAATGGCCCGAGAACATCTAATTTGACTAGCTCGTTAATTTGAGACACCATGATATTTGTGATAGTGGCTTGTGGCGTGTGCAGTCAGTACAACATTTCACCATGTAGTATACATGATCCATCATACCGGGCCAATAGAAGTCACGCTTCAGCATTAGCAAAGTTTTACGGACTCTGAGACAAACACGAACCGCAGATGCTTATAAATGCTCCTGAAACTTTGACTTAAAACGTTCGTGACTGCAGGAATTCATATTCTTGGTTCTTTCGGTAAAATCACGTATATAGAAACAAAAAGAAATAAAAATAATAATAATAATAAAAGAAAGAAAAAAACAATAAAAATAAAAAGTTAAAATTGTAAAATTAAATGTAAATTACAAATTAAAATATGGCTTACTAAAAATCCATGAAGAAGGTATACCCCTTCGTCTCATCGTCTCCACCATTGACTCACGCACCTACAAACTGGCCCGATATCTGTCGGAGACCTTGCAGCCATTCACTGGCAAGACCACCTCTTCTATTCTTAACTCAGCTCACCTGGTTTCACTGTCCCCAGGTGATTTGCTCGTTAGTTTCAATGTAGTTTCTTTGTTCACCAAAGTTCCTGTGCCCGATACCATTGCAATAATTGAAGATTTGGTCCAACAAGGACTGAATGCTGATGTAACAGCCCTGGTGAGACACTGCCTCACCAATACAGTCTTCACTTGGAATGGACCATTCTACAAACAAACTGAAGGCACCCCAATGGGTTCTCCCTCATCTCCGGTTGTGGCCAACATTTGAATGGAAAAATTTTAGACGGACGCCATCCAGGCATCCACTCTACGCCCGTCTTTGTGGAAGACGTACGTGGATGACACGTTTGTCATCTGGCCACATGGCCGACCAGCTCTGAAATAATTCCTCAACCACATCAATTCCATACACCCAGCAAACAAATTCACTATGGAGATAGAAAAAGATGGCATGAGACCAGATGGCTCAATGAGCCACTCTGTCTACACGAAAGTAAACCTGATTCCCACCACCATCCATCCCAGAAAAATGCCCTCATCAAAACGCTACACCATAGAGCTCAATGTATCCCCGACCATGAACACCTGACCAGTGAACTCAAGCACGTACACCAAGCTCTCAAGGCAAATGGATATTCTGACTACACTATCCACAAAGCCATCACCCCAACCGTGAAGGAGCCATCTGAGGATCCAATCAAAACCATCACCTTGCCATACATAGCAGGGGTAACCAAAAATATTTCCAAAATAATGAACAAACACAAGATCCAGGTTCGATTTAACACAGTGCATAAAATTTGTGACCTGATCCCATCTGTGAAGGACAAAATTCCTGACATGCAATATCCCGACGTCTACAAACTAAGCTGTATTTGTAGCAGCAGTTACATTGGGGAAACTAAGCAACATGTCTCTGACCGTGTTCTTGAACATAAGGCAGATCTCAAACACGACAGGACCAATACTTCTGTCGTGGCTGATCATTACTTTAATGCAGCTGGCTCACATGAAATTGATTTCTCTAAGACAATGGTACTTTCCAAGCCGACTGACTATCAACAAAGATTCGTTCACGAAGCCATCCATATATACAGACACAGTCACAATTTCAACCGAGACGACGGTTTTAAACCCAGCAATCATTGGAAAGATGTCATCAACCACTTTGGGTCATGACTTGTGTTTTCTTGTCAACCTTTACCGTCAGTAGTGTGGATGTGTGGAGCGAGTTGAAATGCCCCCCCCATCTCTACCCCCTGCTCCCCCCCTATTTCTGACCCCCCCCCTCCACCATCCTCTCCCCCTATCTCTGCCCCCTTCCTCCCCCCCATTGTCTGCTCCTACATTACCGCTGGCTGACTGGCTACCCCGCCCATGCTGGTTGCGCTGCACAAGCTCCTGCATTAGCGTGTTGCTTGCGCAGCTCTCGTCCCCCGCCCACTCACTTTGGAACCCTTATACATTTGGAGGCTTGCCGCCTCTTTTCTCTCCGCCTGATGAAGAACACTTGTATTGTGATCGAAACGTCTTAGGTTTTTTGTATTTATTCTTTTTTATTTATTTATAATTTTATTTTACTATTTTTATTTTTTATTTTCATTGTGTTTTTTTGCTTTCATAATATTTAATTCATCATTATTTTTATTATTTTTTAAAAAAATGTATTAAAATTTTCTTATTTATATTTTTCTATCTACGTGATTTTACCAAAAGAACCAAGAATATGCTCCTGAAATGTGTCCCCGAATACAATGCCATCGTCCAGGTAAATGAGGCACAAGTCCCATTGAAGACCTGCCAAGACCATTTCCATAAGCTGCTGGAATGTGGCAGAAGCCGAATGCAGCCCCATAGGGAGGCAATTAACTTGGAACAATCCTTGGGGTATATTCTTAGTTTTTTCGGTAAAGTCACATGGTTTTAGGCTTGGATTCTTCATCCAAAGGCAAGTGCCAAAATCCAGACAACAAATCGAGGGTTAAAAAGAACCGTGTACACAACAAAGCATCCAAGGAGTCATCCATCCAAGGGAGTGGATATGCGTCCGCCACAGAAAATGTGTTCTGCTTGCGGAAATCAATGCAAAATCGCAGACTCCCATAAAATGGAAGCCCCCCATGGGCTGATAGAGGGGGAAATAATGTCCGCACCCCGGGATGGTGAAGACGGAGATGACAACGAGGACATGGTGGTGACGACGAGATGGCGATGACAATGGTCTTGAACAATCATGACGGGGATTCCACTTCCTGCACCAGCCCCGAGCAATGCAATGGTGTAGTCATAGCAGGATACCACCGCAGTCAGTATGCAATGCTGAAGTCATAGCAGGATACCACTGCAGTCAGTATGCAATGCTGTAGTCATAGCAGGATACCACAACAGTCAGCATGCAATGCTGTAGTCATAGCAGGATACCACTACAGTCAGTATGCAATGCTGTAGTCATAGCAGGATACCACCACAGTCAGCATGCAATGGTGTAGTCATAGCAGGATACCACCACAGTCAGCATGCAATGCTGTAGTCATAGCAGGATACAACCACAGTCAGCATCACAATGCTGTAGTCATAGCAGGATACCACCAGTCAGCATGCAATGCTGTAGTCATAGCCGGATACCACCACAGTCAGTATGCAATGCTGTAGTCATAGCAGAATACCACCACAGTCAGTATGCAATGCTGTAGTCATAGCAGGATACCACCATAGTCAGCATGCACTGCTATAGTCATAGCAGGATACAACCACAGTCAGCATGCAATGCTGTAGTCATAGCAGAATACCACCACAGTCAGCATGCAATGTTGTACTCATAGCAGGATACCACCACAGTCAGCAAGCAATGCTGTAGTCATAGCAGGATACCACCACAGTCAGAATGCAATGCTGTAGTCATAGCAGGATACCACCACAGTCAGTATGCAATGCTGTCATCATAGCAGGTCCCACCACAGTCAGTATGCACTGGTGTAATCATAGCAGGTACCACAACAATATACACTGCTGTAATCATAGCAGGTACCACCAGTCAGTATGCACTGATGTAATCATAGCAGGTACCACAGTCAGTATGCACTGCTGTAATCATAGCAGGATACCACCACAGTCAGAATGCAATGCTGTAGTCATAGCAGGATACCACCACAGTCAGTATGCAATGCTGTCATCATAGCAGGTCCCACCACAGTCAGTATGCACTGGTGTAATCATAGCAGGTACCACAACAATATGCACTGCTGTAATCATAGCAGGTACCACCAGTCAGTATGCACTGCTGTAATCATAGCAGGTACCACAGTCAGTATGCACTGCTGTAATCATAGCAGGATACCACCACCGTCAGCATGCAATACTGTAGTCATAGCAGGAAACCACCAGTCAGCATCCAATGCTGTAGTCATAGCAGGAGACCACCGCAGTCAGTATGCAATGCTGTAGTCATAGCAGGATACCACCACTGTCAGTATGCAATGCTGTAGTCATAGCAGGATACCACCACAGTCAGTATGCAATGCTGTAGTCATAGCAGGACACCACCAGTCAGCATGCAATGCTGTAGTCATAGCAGGATAACACCAGTCAGGATGCAATGCTGTAGTCATAGCAGGATATTACCATAGTCAGCATGCACTGCTATAGTCATAGCAGGATACAACCACAGTCAGCATGCAATGCTGAAGTCATAGCAGGATACAACGGCAGTCAGCATGCAATGCTGTAGTCATAGCAGGATACCACCGCAGTCAGTATGCAATGCTGAAGTCATAGCAGGATACCACCACAGTCAGCATGCAATGCTGTAGTCATAGCAGGATACCACCACCGTCAGTATGCAATGCTGTAGTCATAGCAGGATACCACCACAGTCAGCATGCAATGCTGTAGTCATAGCAGGATACCACCACAGTCAGCATGTAATGCTGTAGTCAAAGCAGGATACCACCACAGTCAGCATACAATGCTGTAGTCATAGCAGGATACCACCAAAGTCAGCATGCAATGCTTGAGTCATAGCAGGAAATGACCTCAGTCAGCATGCAATGCTGTAGTCATAGCAGGATACCACCACAGTCAGCAAGCAATGCTGTAGTCATAGCAGGATACCACCACAGTCAGCATGCAATGCTGTAGTCATTGCAGGATACCACCACAGTCAGCATGCAATGCTGTAGTCATAGCAGGATACCACCACAGTGAGCATGCACTGCTATAGTCATAGCAGGATACAACCACAGTCAGCATGCAATGCTGTAGTCATAGCAGGATACAACCACAGTCATCATGCAATGCTGTAGTCATAGCAGGATACCACCGCAGTCAGTATGCAATGCTGTAGTCATAGCAGGATACCACCACAGTCAGCATGCAATGCTGTAGTCATAGCAGGATACCACCACAGTCAGCATGCAATGCTGTAGTCAAAGCAGGATACAACCACAGTCAGCATGTAATGCTGTAGTCATAGCAGGATACCACCACAGTCAGTATGCAATGCTGTCATCATAGCAGGTCCCACCACAGTCAGTATGCACTGCTGTAATCATAGCAGGTACCACGACAATATGCACTGCTGTAATCATAGCAGGTACCACAACAGCAGTTTCCACTGCTGTAATCATAGCAGGTACCACCAGTCAGTATGCACTGCTGTAATCATAGCAGGTACCACAGTAAGTATGCACTGCTGTAATCATAGCAGCATACCACCACCATCAGCATGCAATACTGTAGTCATAGCAGGAAACCACCAGTCAGCATGCAATGCTGTAGTCATAGCAGGAGACCACCGCAGTCAGTATGCAATGCTGTAGTCATAGCAGGATACCACCACTGTCAGTATGCAATGCTGTAGTCATAGCAGGATACCACCACAGTCAGTATGCAATGCTGTAGTCATAGCAGGACACCACCAGTCAGTATGCAATGCTGTAGTCAAAGCAGGATACCACCACAGTCAGGATGCAATGCTGTAATCATAGCAGGAGACCACCACAGTCAGTATGCAATGCTGTAGTCATAGCAGGATATCACCATAGTCAGCATGCACTGCTATAGTCATTGCAGGATACAACCACAGTCAGCATGCAATGCTGAAGTCAAAGCAGGATACAACGGCAGACAGCATGCAATGCTGTAGTCATAGCAGGATACCACCGCAGTCAGTATGCAATGCTGTAGTCATAGCAGGATACCACTACCGTCAGTATGCAATGCTGTAGTCATAGCAGGATACCACCACAGTCAGCATGCGATGCTGTAGTCATAGCAGGATACCACCACCGTCAGTATGCAATGCTGTAGTCATAGCAGGATACCACCACAGTCAGCATGCAATGCTGTAGTCATAGCAGGATACCACCACAGTCAGCATGTAATGCTGTAGTCATAGCAGGATACCACCACAGTCAGCACGCAATGCTGTAGTCATAGCAGGATACCACCACAGTCAGCATGCAATGCTGTAGTCATAGCAGGATACCACCACAGTCAGTATCACAATGCTGTAGTCATAGCAGGATACAACTACAGTCAGCATGCAATGCTGTAGTCATAGCAGGATACCACAGCAGTCAGTATGCAATGCTGAAGTTATAGAAGGATACCACTGCAGTCAGTATGCAATGCTGTAGTCATAGCAGGATACCACCACAGTCAGCATGCAATGCTGTAGTCATAGCAGGATACCACCACAGTCAGCATACAATGCTGTAGTCATAGCACGATACCACCACAGTCAGCATGCAATGCTGTAGTCATAGCAGCATACAACCACAGTCAGCATCACAATGCTGTAGTCATAGCAGGATACCACCACAGTCAGTATGCAATGCTGTAGTCATAGCAGGATACCACTACCGTCAGTATGCAATGCTGTAGTCATAGCAGGATACCACCACAGTCAGCATGCGATGCTGTAGTCATAGCAGGATACCACTACCGTCAGTATGCAATGCTGTAGTCATAGCAGGATACCACCACAGTCAGCATGCAATGCTGTAGTCATAGCAGGATACCACCACAGTCAGCATACAATGCTGTAGTCATAGCAGGATACCACCACAGTCAGCATGCAATGCTTGAGTCATAGCAGGAAACGACCACAGTCAGCATGCAATGCTGTAGTCATAGCAGGATACCACCACAGTCAGCACGCAATGCTGTAGTCATAGCAGGATACCACCACAGTCAGCATGCAATGCTGTAGTCATAGCAGGATACCACCACAGTCAGTATCACAATGCTGTAGTCATAGCAGGATACCACCATAGTCAGCATGCACTGCTATAGTCATAGGAGGATACCACCACAGTCAGCATGCAATGCTGTAGTCATAGCAGGATACCACAGCAGTCAGTATGCAATGCTGAAGTTATAGAAGGATACCACTGCAGTCAGTATGCAATGCTGTAGTCATAGCAGGATACCACCACAGTCAGCATGCAATGCTGTAGTCATAGCAGGATACCACCACAGTCAGCATACAATGCTGTAGTCATAGCACGATACCACCACAGTCAGCATGCAATGCTGTAGTCATAGCAGGATACAACCACAGTCAGCATCACAATGCTGTAGTCATAGCAGGATACCACCACAGTCAGCATGCAATGCTGTAGTCATTGCAGGATACCATCACAGTCAGCATGCAATGCTGTAGTCATAGCAGGATACCACCACAGTCAGCATGCAATGCTGTAGTCACAGCAGGATACCACCACAGTGAGCATACACTGCTATAGTCATAGCAGGATACAACCACAGTCAGCATGCAATGCTGTAGTCATAGCAGGATACAACCACAGTCATCATGCAATGCTGTAGTCATAGCAGGATACCACCGCAGTCAGTATGCAATGATGTAGTCATAGCAGGATACCACCACAGTCAGCATGCAATGCTGTAGTCATAGCAGGATACCACCAGTCAGCATGCAATGCTGTAGTCAAAGCAGGATACAACCACAGTCAGCATGCAATGCTGTAATCATAGCAGGATACCACCACAGTCAGTATGCAATGCTGTCATCATAGCAGGTCCTCTCACAGTCAGTATGCACTGCTGTAATCATAGCAGGTACCACGACAATATGCACTGCTGTAATCATAGCAGGTACCACAACAGCAGTTTCCACTGCTGTAATCATAGCAGGTACCACCAGTCAGTATGCACTGCTGTAATCATAGCAGGTACCACAGTAAGTATGCACTGCTGTAATCATAGCAGGATACCACCACCGTCAGCATGCAATACTGTAGTCATAGCAGGAAACCACCAGTCAGCATGCAATGCTGTAGTCATAGCAGGAGACCACCACAGTCAGTATGCAATGCTGTAGTCATAGCAGGATACCACCACTGTCAGTATGCAATGCTGTAGTCATAGCAGGATACCACCACAGTCAGTATGCAATGCTGTAGTCATAGCAGGACACCACCAGTCAGCATGCAATGCTGCAGTCAAAGCAGGATACCACCACAGTCAGGATGCAATGCTGTAATCATAGCCGGATACCACCACAGTCAGTATGCAATGCTGTAGTCATAGCAGGATATCACCATAGTCCCCATGCACTGCTATAGTCATAGCAGGATACAACCACAGTCAGCATGCAATGCTGAAGTCATAGCAGTATACAACGGCAGTCAGCATGCAATGCTGTAGTCATAGCAGGATACCACCGCAGTCAGTATGCAATGCTGTAGTTATAGCAGGATACCACTACCGTCAGTATGCAATGCTGTAGTCATAGCAGGATACCACCACAGTCAGCATGCGATGCTGTAGTCATAGCAGGATACCACCACCGGCAGTATGCAATGCTGTAGTCATAGCAGGATACCACCACAGTCAGCATGCAATGCTGTAGTCATAGCAGGATACCACCACAGTCAGCATACAATGCTGTAGTCATAGCAGGATACCACCACAGTCAGCATGCAATGCTTGAGTCATAGCAGGAAACGACCACAGTCAGCATGCAATGCTGTAGTCATAGCAGGATACCACCACAGTCAGCACGCAATGCTGTAGTCATAGCAGGATACCACCACAGTCAGCATGCAATGCTGTAGTCATAGCAGGATATCACCACAGTCAGCATCACAATGCTGTAGTCATAGCAGGATACCACCATAGTCAGCATGCACTGCTATAGTCATAGCAGGTTACCACCACAGTCAGCATGCAATGCTGTAGTCATAGCAGGATACAACTACAGTCAGCATGCAATGCTGTAGTCATAGCAGGATACCACCGCAGTCAGTATGCAATGCTGAAGTTATAGAAGGATACCACTGCAGTCAGTATGCAATGCTGTAGTCATAGCAGGATACCACCACAGTGAGGATGCAATGCTGTAGTCATAGCAGGATACCACCAGTCAGCAAGCAATGCTGTAGTCATAGCACGATACCACCACAGTCAGCATGCAATGCTGTAGTCATAGCAGGATACAACCACAGTCAGCATCACAATGCTGTAGTCATAGCAGGATACCACCAGTCAGCATGCAATGCTGTAGTCATAGCAGAATACCACCACAGTCAGTATGCAAGGCTGTTGTCATAGCAGGATACCACCATAGTCAGCATGCATCCATATAGTCATAGCAGGATACCACCACAGTCAGCATGCGATGCTGTAGTCATAGCAGGATACCACCACCGGCAGTATGCAATGCTGTAGTCATAGCAGGATACCACCACAGTCAGCATGCAATGCTGTAGTCATAGCAGGATACCACCACAGTCAGCATACAATGCTGTAGTCATAGCAGGATACCACCACAGTCAGCATGCAATGCTTGAGTCATAGCAGGAAACGACCACAGTCAGCATGCAATGCTGTAGTCATAGCAGGATACCACCACAGTCAGCACGCAATGCTGTAGTCATAGCAGGATACCACCACAGTCAGCATGCAATGCTGTAGTCATAGCAGGATATCACCACAGTCAGCATCACAATGCTGTAGTCATAGCAGGATACCACCATAGTCAGCATGCACTGCTATAGTCATAGCAGGTTACCACCACAGTCAGCATGCAATGCTGTAGTCATAGCAGGATACAACTACAGTCAGCATGCAATGCTGTAGTCATAGCAGGATACCACCGCAGTCAGTATGCAATGCTGAAGTTATAGAAGGATACCACTGCAGTCAGTATGCAATGCTGTAGTCATAGCAGGATACCACCACAGTGAGGATGCAATGCTGTAGTCATAGCAGGATACCACCAGTCAGCAAGCAATGCTGTAGTCATAGCACGATACCACCACAGTCAGCATGCAATGCTGTAGTCATAGCAGGATACAACCACAGTCAGCATCACAATGCTGTAGTCATAGCAGGATACCACCAGTCAGCATGCAATGCTGTAGTCATAGCAGAATACCACCACAGTCAGTATGCAAGGCTGTTGTCATAGCAGGATACCACCATAGTCAGCATGCATCCATATAGTCATAGCAGGATACAACCACAGTCAGCATGCAATGCTATAGTCATAGCAGGATACCACCACAGTCAGCATGCAATGTTGTAGTCATAGCAGGATACCACCACAGTCAGCAAGCAATGCTGTAGTCATAGCAGGATACCACCACAGTCAGCATACAATGCTGTAGTCATAGCAGGATACCACCACAGTCAGTATGCAATGCTGTCATCATAGCAGGTCCCACCACAGTCAGTATGCACTGGTGTAATCATAGCAGGTACCACAGTCAGTATGCACTGCTGTAATCATAGCAGGATACCACCACCGTCAGCATGCAATACTGTAGTCATAGCAGGAAACCACCAGTCAGCATCCAATGCTGTAGTCATAGCAGGAGACCACCACAGTCAGTATGCAATGCTGTAGTTATAGCAGGATACCACCACTGTCAGTATGCAATGCTGTAGTCATAGCAGGATACCACCACAGTCAGGATGCAATGCTGTAGTCATAGCAGGACACCACCAGTCAGCATGCAATGCTGTAGTCATAGCAGGATAACACCAGTCAGGATGCAATGCTGTAGTCATAGCAGGATATTACCATAGTCAGCATGCACTGCTATAGTCATAGCAGGATACAACCACAGTCAGCATGCAATGCTGAAGTCATAGCAGGATACAACGGCAGTCATCATGCAATGCTGTAGTCATAGCAGGATACCACCGCAGTCAGTATGCAATGCTGAAGTCATAGCAGGATACCACCACAGTCAGCATGCAATGCTGTAGTCATAGCAGGATACCACCACCGTCAGTATGCAATGTTGTAGTCATAGCAGGATACCACCACAGTCAGCATACAATGCTGTAGTCATAGCAGGATACCACCAAAGTCAGCATGCAATGCTTGAGTCATAGCAGGAAACGACCACAGTCAGCATGCAATGCTGTAGTCATAGCAGGATACCACCACAGTCAGCATACAATGCTGTAGTCATAGCAGGATACCACCAAAGTCAGCATGCAATGCTTGAGTCATAGCAGGAAACGACCACAGTCAGCATGCAATGCTGTAGTCATAGCAGGATACCACCACAGTCAGCAAGCAATGCTGTAGTCATAGCAGGATACCACCACAGTCAGCATGCAATGCTGTAGTCATAGCAGGATACCACCACAGTCAGCATGCAATGCTGTAGTCATAGCAGGATACCACCACAGTCAGCATGCAATGCTGTAGTCACAGCAGGATACCACCACAGTGAGCATGCACTGCTATAGTCATAGCAGGATACAACCACAGTCAGCAAGCAATGCTGTAGTCATAGCAGGATACAACCACAGTCATCATGCAATGCTGTAGTCATAGCAGGATACCACCGCAGTCAGTATGCAATGCTGTAGTCATAGCACGATACCACCACAGTCAGCATGCAATGCTGTAGTCATAGCAGGATACAACCACAGTCAGCATCACAATGCTGTAGTCATAGCAGGATACCACCACAGTCAGCATGCAATGCTGTAGTCATTGCAGGATACCATCACAGTCAGCATGCAATGCTGTAGTCATAGCAGGATACCACCACAGTCAGCATGCAATGCTGTAGTCACAGCAGGATACCACCACAGTGAGCATACACTGCTATAGTCATAGCAGGATACAACCACAGTCAGCATGCAATGCTGTAGTCATAGCAGGATACAACCACAGTCATCATGCAATGCTGTAGTCATAGCAGGATACCACCGCAGTCAGTATGCAATGATGTAGTCATAGCAGGATACCACCACAGTCAGCATGCAATGCTGTAGTCATAGCAGGATACCACCAATCAGCATGCAATGCTGTAGTCAAAGCAGGATACAACCACAGTCAGCATGCAATGCTGTAGTCATAGCAGGATACCACCACAGTCAGTATGCAATGCTGTCATCATAGCAGGTCCTCTCACAGTCAGTATGCACTGCTGTAATCATAGCAGGTACCACGACAATATGCACTGCTGTAATCATAGCAGGTACCACAACAGCAGTTTCCACTGCTGTAATCATAGCAGGTACCACCAGTCAGTATGCACTGCTGTAATCATAGCAGGTACCACAGTAAGTATGCACTGCTGTAATCATAGCAGGATACCACCACCGTCAGCATGCAATACTGTAGTCATAGCAGGAAACCACCAGTCAGCATGCAATGCTGTAGTCATAGCAGGAGACCACCACAGTCAGTATGCAATGCTGTAGTCATAGCAGGATACCACCACTGTCAGTATGCAATGCTGTAGTCATAGCAGGATACCACCACAGTCAGTATGCAATGCTGTAGTCATAGCAGGACACCACCAGTCAGCATGCAATGCTGTAGTCAAAGCAGGATACCACCACAGTCAGGATGCAATGCTGTAATCATAGCCGGATACCACCACAGTCAGTATGCAATGCTGTAGTCATAGCAGGATATCACCATAGTCCCCATGCACTGCTATAGTCATAGCAGGATACAACCACAGTCAGCATGCAATGCTGAAGTCATAGCAGTATACAACGGCAGTCAGCATGCAATGCTGTAGTCATAGCAGGATACCACCGCAGTCAGTATGCAATGCTGTAGTTATAGCAGGATAACACTACCGTCAGTATGCAATGCTGTAGTCATAGCAGGATACCACCACAGTCAGCATGCGATGCTGTAGTCATAGCAGGATACCACCACCGGCAGTATGCAATGCTGTAGTCATAGCAGGATACCACCACAGTCAGCATGCAATGCTGTAGTCATAGCAGGATACCACCACAGTCAGCATACAATGCTGTAGTCATAGCAGGATACCACCACAGTCAGCATGCAATGCTTGAGTCATAGCAGGAAACGACCACAGTCAGCATGCAATGCTGTAGTCATAGCAGGATACCACCACAGTCAGCACGCAATGCTGTAGTCATAGCAGGATACCACCACAGTCAGCATGCAATGCTGTAGTCATAGCAGGATATCACCACAGTCAGTATGCAATGCTGTCATCATAGCAGGTCCCACCACAGTCAGTATGCACTGGTGTAATCATAGCAGGTACCACAGTCAGTATGCACTGCTGTAATCATAGCAGGATACCACCACCGTCAGCATGCAATACTGTAGTCATAGCAGGAAACCACCAGTCAGCATCCAATGCTGTAGTCATAGCAGGAGACCACCACAGTCAGTATGCAATGCTGTAGTTATAGCAGGATACCACCACTGTCAGTATGCAATGCTGTAGTCATAGCAGGATACCACCACAGTCAGGATGCAATGCTGTAGTCATAGCAGGACACCACCAGTCAGCATGCAATGCTGTAGTCATAGCAGGATAACACCAGTCAGGATGCAATGCTGTAGTCATAGCAGGATATTACCATAGTCAGCATGCACTGCTATAGTCATAGCAGGATACAACCACAGTCAGCATGCAATGCTGAAGTCATAGCAGGATACAACGGCAGTCATCATGCAATGCTGTAGTCATAGCAGGATACCACCGCAGTCAGTATGCAATGCTGAAGTCATAGCAGGATACCACCACAGTCAGCATGCAATGCTGTAGTCATAGCAGGATACCACCGCAGTCAGTATGCAATGCTGAAGTCATAGCAGGATACCACCACAGTCAGCATGCAATGCTGTAGTCATAGCAGGATACCACCACCGTCAGTATGCAATGTTGTAGTCATAGCAGGATACCACCACAGTCAGCATACAATGCTGTAGTCATAGCAGGATACCACCAAAGTCAGCATGCAATGCTTGAGTCATAGCAGGAAACGACCACAGTCAGCATGCAATGCTGTAGTCATAGCAGGATACCACCACAGTCAGCATACAATGCTGTAGTCATAGCAGGATACCACCAAAGTCAGCATGCAATGCTTGAGTCATAGCAGGAAACGACCACAGTCAGCATGCAATGCTGTAGTCATAGCAGGATACCACCACAGTCAGCAAGCAATGCTGTAGTCATAGCAGGATACCACCACAGTCAGCATGCAATGCTGTAGTCATAGCAGGATACCACCACAGTCAGCATGCAATGCTGTAGTCATAGCAGGATACCACCACAGTCAGCATGCAATGCTGTAGTCACAGCAGGATACCACCACAGTGAGCATGCACTGCTATAGTCATAGCAGGATACAACCACAGTCAGCAAGCAATGCTGTAGTCATAGCAGGATACAACCAAAGTCATCATGCAATGCTGTAGTCATAGCAGGATACCACCGCAGTCAGTATGCAATGCTGTAGTCATAGCAGGATACCACCACAGTCAGCATGCAATGCTGTAGTCATAGCAGGATACCACCACAGTCAGCATGCAATGCTGTAGTCAAAGCAGGATACAACCACAGTCAGCATGCAATGCTGTAGTCATAGCAGGATACCACCACAGTCAGTATGCAATGCTGTCATCATAGCAGGTCCCACCACAGTCAGTATGCACTGCTGTAATCATAGCAGGTACCACGACAATATGCAGTGCTGTAATCATAGCAGGTACCACAACAGCAGTTTCCACTGCTGTAATCATAGCAGGTACCACCAGTCAGTATGCACTGCTGTAATCATAGCAGGTACCACAGTAAGTATGCACTGCTGTAGTCATAGCAGGATACCACCACCGTCAGCATGCAATACTGTAGTCATAGCAGGAAACCACCAGTCAGCATGCAATGCTGTAGTCATAGCAGGAGACCACCGCAGTCAGTATGCAATGCTGTAGTCATAGCAGGATACCACCACTGTCAGTATGCAATGCTGTAGTCATAGCAGGATACCACCACAGTCAGTAAGCAATGCTGTAGTCATAGCAGAACACCACCAGTCAGCATGCAATGCTGTAGTCATAGCAGGATACTACCACAGTCAGGATGCAATGCTGTAATCACAGCAGGATACCACCACAGTCAGTATGCAATGCTGTAGTCATAGCAGGATATCACCATAGTCAGCATGCACTGCTATAGTCATAGCAGGATACAACCACAGTCAGCATGCAATGCTGAAGTCATAGCAGGATACAACGGCAGTCAGCATGCAATGCTGTAGTCATAGCAGGAGACCACCGCAGTCAGTATGCAATGCTGTAGTCATAGCAGGATACCACCACTGTCAGTATGCAATGCTGTAGTCATAGCAGGATACCACCACAGTCAGTATGCAATGCTGTAGTCATAGCAGGACACCACCAGTCAGCATGCAATGCTGTAGTCATAGCAGGAGACCACCGCAGTCAGTATGCAATGCTGTAGTCATAGCAGGATACCACCACTGTCAGTATGCAATGCTGTAGTCATAGCAGGATATCACCATAGTCAGCATGCACTGCTATAGTCATAGCAGGATACAACCACAGTCAGCATGCAATGCTGAAGTCATAGCAGGATACAACGGCAGTCAGCATGCAATGCTGTAGTCATAGCAGGATACCACCGCAGTCAGTATGCAATGCTGTAGTCATAGCAGGATACCACTACCGTCAGTATGCAATGCTGTAGTCATAGCAGGATACAACCACAGTCAGCATGCAATGCTGTAGTCATAGCAGGATACCACCACAGTCAGTATGCAATGCTGTCATCATAGCAGGTCCCACCACAGTCAGTATGCACTGCTGTAATCATAGCAGGTACCACGACAATATGCAGTGCTGTAATCATAGCAGGTACCACAACAGCAGTTTCCACTGCTGTAATCATAGCAGGTACCACCAGTCAGTATGCACTGCTGTAATCATAGCAGGTACCACAGTAAGTATGCACTGCTGTAATCATAGCAGGATACCACCACCGTCAGCATGCAATACTGTAGTCATAGCAGGAAACCACCAGTCAGCATGCAATGCTGTAGTCATAGCAGGAGACCACCGCAGTCAGTATGCAATGCTGTAGTCATAGCAGGATACCACCACTGTCAGTATGCAATGCTGTAGTCATAGCAGGATACCACCACAGTCAGTATGCAATGCTGTAGTCATAGCAGGACACCACCAGTCAGCATGCAATGCTGTAGTCATAGCAGGATACTACCACAGTCAGGATGCAATGCTGTAATCACAGCAGGATACCACCACAGTCAGTATGCAATGCTGTAGTCATAGCAGGATATCACCATAGTCAGCATGCACTGCTATAGTCATAGCAGGATACAACCACAGTCAGCATGCAATGCTGAAGTCATAGCAGGATACAACGGCAGTCAGCATGCAATGCTGTAGTCATAGCAGGAGACCACCGCAGTCAGTATGCAATGCTGTAGTCATAGCAGGATACCACCACTGTCAGTATGCAATGCTGTAGTCATAGCAGGATACCACCACAGTCAGTATGCAATGCTGTAGTCATAGCAGGACACAACGGCAGTCAGCATGCAATGCTGTAGTCATAGCAGGATACCACCGCAGTCAGTATGCAATGCTGAAGTCATAGCAGGATACTGCCACAGTCAGCATTCAATGCTGTAGTCATAGCAGGATACCACCACCGTCAGTATGCAATGCTGTAGTCATAGCAGGATACCACCACATTCAGCATGCAATGCTGTAGTCATAGCAGGATACCACCACAGTCAGCATACAATGCTGTAGTCATAGCAGGAAACCACCACAGTCAGCATGCAATGATTGAGTCATAGCAGGAAACGACTACAGTCAGCATGCAATGCTGTAGTCATAGCAGGATACCACCACAGTCAGCAAGCAATGCTGTAGTCATAGCAGGTTACCACCACAGTCAGAACGCAATGCTGTAGTCATAGCAGGATACCACCACAGTCAGCATGCAATGCTGTAATCATAGCAGGATACCACCACAGTCAGCATCGCAATGCTGTAGTCATAGCAGGATACCACCATAGTCAGCATGCACTGCTATAGTCATAACAGGATACCACCACAGTCAGCATGCAATGCTGTAGTCATAGCAGGATACAACTACAGTCAGCATGCAATGCTGTAGTCATAGCTGGATACCACCGCAGTCAGTATGCAATGCTGAAGTTATAGAAGGATACCACTGCAGTCAGTATGCAATGCTGTAGTCATAGCAGGATACCACCACAGTGAGCATGCACAGCTATAGTCATAGCAGGATACAACCACAGTCAGCATGCAATGCTGTAGTCATAGCAGGATACCACCACAGTCAGCATGCAATGCTGTAGTCTTAGCAGGATACATCCACAGTCAGCATGCAATGCTGTAGTCATAGCAGGATACCACCACAGTCAGCATACAATGCTGTAGTCATAGCAGGATACAACCACAGTCAGCATGCAATGCTGTAGTCATAGCAGGATACCACCACAGTCAGTATGCAATGCTGTCATCATAGCAGGTCCCACCACAGTCAGTATGCACTGCTGTAATCATAGCAGGTACCACGACAATATGCAGTGCTGTAATCATAGCAGGTACCACAACAGCAGTTTCCACTGCTGTAATCATAGCAGGTACCACCAGTCAGTATGCACTGCTGTAATCATAGCAGGTACCACAGTAAGTATGCACTGCTGTAATCATAGCAGGATACCACCACCGTCATCATGCAATACTGTAGTCATAGCAGGAAACCACCAGTCAGCATGCAATGCTGTAGTCATAGCAGGAGACCACCGCAGTCAGTATGCAATGCTGTAGTCATAGCAGGATACCACCACTGTCAGTATGCAATGCTGTAGTCATAGCAGGATACCACCACAGTCAGTATGCAATGCTGTAGTCATAGCAGGACACCACCAGTCAGCATGCAATGCTGTAGTCATAGCAGGATACTACCACAGTCAGGATGCAATGCTGTAATCACAGCAGGATACCACCACAGTCAGTATGCAATGCTGTAGTCATAGCAGGATATCACCATAGTCAGCATGCACTGCTATAGTCATAGCAGGATACAACCACAGTCAGCATGCAATGCTGAAGTCATAGCAGGATACAACGGCAGTCAGCATGCAATGCTGTAGTCATAGCAGGATACCACCGCAGTCAGTATGCAATGCTGAAGTCATAGCAGGATACTGCCACAGTCAGCATTCAATGCTGTAGTCATAGCAGGATACCACCACCGTCAGTATGCAATGCTGTAGTCATAGCAGGATACCACCACATTCAGCATGCAATGCTGTAGTCATAGCAGGATACCACCACAGTCAGCATACAATGCTGTAGTCATAGCAGGAAACCACCACAGTCAGCATGCAATGATTGAGTCATAGCAGGAAACGACTACAGTCAGCATGCAATGCTGTAGTCATAGCAGGATACCACCACAGTCAGCAAGCAATGCTGTAGTCATAGCAGGTTACCACCACAGTCAGAACGCAATGCTGTAGTCATAGCAGGATACCACCACAGTCAGCATGCAATGCTGAAATCATAGCAGGATACCACCACAGTCAGCATCGCAATGCTGTAGTCATAGCAGGATACCACCATAGTCAGCATGCACTGCTATAGTCATAACAGGATACCACCACAGTCAGCATGCAATGCTGTAGTCATAGCAGGATACAACTACAGTCAGCATGCAATGCTGTAGTCATAGCTGGATACCACCGCAGTCAGTATGCAATGCTGAAGTTATAGAAGGATACCACTGCAGTCAGTATGCAATGCTGTAGTCATAGCAGGATACCACCACAGTGAGCATGCACAGCTATAGTCATAGCAGGATACAACCACAGTCAGCATGCAATGCTGTAGTCATAGCAGGATACCACCACAGTCAGCATGCAATGCTGTAGTCTTAGCAGGATACATCCACAGTCAGCATGCAATGCTGTAGTCATAGCAGGATACCACCACAGTCAGCATACAATGCTGTAGTCATAGCAGGATACAACCACAGTCAGCATGCAATGCTGTAGTCATAGCAGGATACCACCACAGTCAGTATGCAATGCTGTCATCATAGCAGGTCCCACCACAGTCAGTATGCACTGCTGTAATCATAGCAGGTACCACGACAATATGCAGTGCTGTAATCATAGCAGGTACCACAACAGCAGTTTCCACTGCTGTAATCATAGCAGGTACCACCAGTCAGTATGCACTGCTGTAATCATAGCAGGTACCACAGTAAGTATGCACTGCTGTAATCATAGCAGGATACCACCACCGTCATCATGCAATACTGTAGTCATAGCAGGAAACCACCAGTCAGCATGCAATGCTGTAGTCATAGCAGGAGACCACCGCAGTCAGTATGCAATGCTGTAGTCATAGCAGGATACCACCACTGTCAGTATGCAATGCTGTAGTCATAGCAGGATACCACCACAGTCAGTATGCAATGCTGTAGTCATAGCAGGACACCACCAGTCAGCATGCAATGCTGTAGTCATAGCAGGATACTACCACAGTCAGGATGCAATGCTGTAATCACAGCAGGATACCACCACAGTCAGTATGCAATGCTGTAGTCATAGCAGGATATCACCATAGTCAGCATGCACTGCTATAGTCATAGCAGGATACAACCACAGTCAGCATGCAATGCTGAAGTCATAGCAGGATACAACGGCAGTCAGCATGCAATGCTGTAGTCATAGCAGGATACCACCGCAGTCAGTATGCAATGCTGAAGTCATAGCAGGATACTGCCACAGTCAGCATTCAATGCTGTAGTCATAGCAGGATACCACCACCGTCAGTATGCAATGCTGTAGTCATAGCAGGATACCACCACATTCAGCATGCAATGCTGTAGTCATAGCAGGATACCACCACAGTCAGCATACAATGCTGTAGTCATAGCAGGAAACCACCACAGTCAGCATGCAATGATTGAGTCATAGCAGGAAACGACTACAGTCAGCATGCAATGCTGTAGTCATAGCAGGATACCACCACAGTCAGCAAGCAATGCTGTAGTCATAGCAGGATACCACCACAGTCAGCATGCAATGCTGTTGTCATAGCAGGATACCACCACAGTCAGCATCACAATGCTGTAGTCATAGCAGGATACTGCCAGTTAGCATGCAATGCTGTAGTCATAGCCGGATACCACCACAGTCAGTATGCAATGCTGTAGTCATAGCAGAATACCACCACAGTCAGTATGCAATGCTGTAGTCATAGCAGGATACCACCATAGTCAGCATGCACTGCTATAGTCATAGCAGGATACCACCACAGTCAGCATGCAATGCTGTAGTCATAGCAGGATACAACCACAGTCAGCATACAATGCTGTAGTCATAGCAGGATACCACCACAGTCAGCATGCAATGCTGTAGTCATAGCAGGATACCACCGCAGTCAGTATGCAATGCTGAAGTTATAGCAGGAAACCACTGCAGTCAGTATGCAATGCTGTAGTCATAGCAGGATACCACCACAGTCAACATGCAATGCTGAAGTCATAGCAGGATACCACTGCAGTCAGTATGCAATGCTGTAGTCATAGCAGGATACCACCACAGTCAGCATACAATGCTGTAGTCATAGCAGGATACCACCACAGTCAGCATGCAATGCTGTAGTCATAGCAGGATACCACCACAGTTAGTATGCAATGCTGTAGTCATAGCAGAGTACCACCAGTCAGCATGCAATGCTGTAGTGATAGCAGGTATTACCACAGTCAGTATGCACTGCTCTAGGGGAAGCAGGTCCCACCAAAAGTAGGTATGCACCATATTGTTGGTTCTTTCAGTAAAGGCACGTAGAAGGGAAAAAATAAAATAATAAAAATCCAACATAATATAATAAAATTCTCACGTTTAGGCCACAACGCAAGCAGCCGTCCTCAGGTGAAGAAACAGAGCTGTCGGAAAGACAGCGTCCTAACGAACACTGCTAAGCTTGGCAGCGTATTTTAAATTGGGTGGGAGGAGGAGAGCGTCTTGATAAAGAAGTTTACATAACAGAGGAATTTAGCATGTTTATGACAAATGCAGATATGGGATTAGTTACTCCTTGTGGAATGTGTAGGCAGGTGGGGGGTCTAAAAGTCATATTATGTTAGTGTATCATGTAGGATTGGCAATAATAAAGGGAGATAAAATTTTAATAATAAAGAACTGCAACAGCCCAAACCACCGCGTATCAAGCTAGTGCATTATGTGGAAAATAAAAAAGGGAGTTTCTAAAGAACTACACATACCCTACTACCATGCAATAAACCGATGTGAAAAAAATAAATATAAACTACATCAATATAATCAATGTACAAATATACTCTCCAATAATCTGAGCTGTTAACATTAAGTAACTGGGTATACACTACACTATATAATGACCACCATGTAGTAAACTGATAAAAAAAAAAAACTAAAATATAAACTACATCAATATAACCAATATACTCAATATACTCTCCAATAAGCTGAGGTTACATATCAGCAGAGGAATTTAGTATATTGAAGCTAAGCAACTGCAACTACCCTACTACTAACAAAAAGTCATTATACATTACAATTTTACGTCACAAAAAATATATGCCTCCAACTAAACTTTTTTCTACATCACACGACTATACCCCATCATATATAGTCAGTATAGTCGTGTGATGTAGAAAATGTCATGTAATGTTCAAGTGATGAGCTCAATTCATGTCACTTTCAAGTGATGAGTACACTGCATGTCACGTCCAAGTGATGAGCTCACTGCATGTCACATTGAAGTGGCGAGCTCACTGCATGTCATATTCACGTAACGAGCGCACTGCATGTCACGTTGAAGTGGTGAGTTCACTGCATGTCACATTCAAGTGATGAGCACACTGCATGTCCCATTCAAGTGATGAGCGCACTGCATATCACATTTAAGTGATGAGCACACTGCATGTCATTAAAGTGGCGAGCTCACTGCATGTCACATTCAAGTGGCGAGCTCACTGCATGCCACATTCAAGTGATGAGCGCACTGCATGTCACTTTCAAGTGGTGAGCTCATTGCATGTCACTTTCAAGTGATGAGCTCACTGCATGTCACATTTCAAGTGTTCAGCTCACTGCATGTCACATTCAAGTGATGAGCGCACTGCATGACGTTCAAGTGGTCAGTGCACTACATGTCACATTCAAGTGTTGAGCTCACTGCATGTCACATTCAAGTGGTGAGCTCACTGCATGTCACATTCAAGTGGCGAACTCACTGCATGTCACATTCAAATGATGAGCGCACTGCATGTCACATTCAAGTGGTCAGTGAACTATATGTTACATTCAAGTGTTGAGCTCACTGCGTGTCACATTCAAGTGATGAGCTCACTGCATGTCCCATTCATTCATGTGATGAGCTCCCTGCATGTCACATTCAAGTGATGAGCTCACTGCATGTCACACTCAAGTGATGAGCGCACTTCATCTCACATTCAAGTGATAAGCTCACTGTTCGTCACATTCAAGTGGTGAGCTCCTCCTCCTGCACGTAGCGTGGCAACCCATGGCACCTGTTGGGTCTGGGTTCCTGCGAGGAGGTGGGAGGTGGAGGAGGTTGAGGTGGAACTGGTGGTGGAGGAGGTGGACCCCTGACAAGGCCATTTTACCCCACCCTACCTGGCCATTATAACCCCACTCTCACTGGCCATTATAACCCCACCCTACCTGGCCATTATGAACTGACCCTCCCTAGCCATTATAACCCCACCCTACATGGCCATAATAAACCCACCCTACCAGCCTATTATAAACCCCAGTGACACGACAAATATGGACCCAGAACCCACACATCACTGACAATTATCACGATTGGTAATACCCCTAGACAACAAAGCCGAGCCTAATTAGCGTAATTGCATAAATTGACATATTACCTAATTTTGTAAAATTACACCTTTTGCATTTTTCATTTCATTTTTATTATTTTTCAAGACAATATATACAACAATCCTGACCCTGATGCCTGTTGTATATTTGGAGTTCGCATGTTTCTCTCACTCTCCCCTTCGTTGTGTGAATTTTTGTCCAGCTCCTGTTTGTCACTCCACATTTATAGTTGCTGATATAAATTGACACGTAAATGCCACTTAATTGGGCAATCATATGTGGCCAGGTTACGTCTGAAAAAGACATATATCTTATGGGCCTTACCTGGTAAAATAAACAAATAAGCAGGTGGCTAGGTGAGTGATTGAATGAGAGAGTGGCTGAGTGATTGAGTGGTTGAGGGAGTGAGTGGCTGAGTTAGTGAGTGGCTGAGTGAGAGGCTGAATGAGTGAGTGGTTGAGTGAGTGGGTAGCAGAGTGACTAAGCAGCTGAGTGAGTGGCTGGGTGAGTGAGTGGTTGATTGAGAGCTTGAGTACGTGAGTGGTTGAGTGAGTGGCTGAGTGAGTGGCTGGTGAGAGGCTGAGTGAGTGAGTGGCTGAGTGAGTGAGTGGCTGAGTGACTGAGTGGTTGAGTGAGTGGCTGAGTGGGTGGCTGAGTGAGTGGCTGAGTAAGTTAGTGTTTGAGTGGCTGAGTGAGTGAGTGGTTGAGTGAGTGGCTGAGTTGGTGGCTGAGTGGTTGCGTGATTGACAGGTTGAATGAGTGAGTGAGTGGTTGAGTGAGTGGCTGAGTGAATGAGTGGCTGGGTGAGTGAGTGGCTGCGTGAGTGAGTGGCTGCGTGAGTGAGTGGTTGAGTGAGTGGTTGAGTGAGTGAGAGGTTGAGTGAGAGGTTGAGTGAGTGGCTAAGTGAGTCAGTGGCTGGGTGATTGAGTGGCTGAGTGACTGAGTGGTTTAGTGAGTGGCTGAGTGGGTGGCTGAGTGAGTGAGACACGGGAAGCAAGAGGGAGACAGGGGGAGATAGAAGAGTGAGACACGGGGAGAGAAAGGATACACGGGGAGAGATAGGAGGGAGACAGGGGGAGGTTGGAGAGGGAAAAGCGGGGAGAGAGAAGAGACACGGGGAAAGATAGGAGGGAAACGCGGGGAGGGAGAGGAGAGAGACACGGCGACATAGAGGAAGGAGACACGGGGAGAGAGAGGAGGGAGAACCTGGGAAAAAGAGAAAGGGGGAGACACGGGGAGGAGGTGAGAGGTAGGAGGAGAGTGCGTGGAGGTGAGAGGGGAGAGATAGGAGGAGAGTGCGTAGAGGAGGCGAGGGCTCCTATAATCATGACTTCAAGGCATGCTGGGAGACAAGTTCACGTGACCCACATAGCACAGGGAGCCATCGCTGTTGGAACCGCATGGGCAGGGAACGTGGCCTCCAACCCACCACCTGCACCAGCCTCACCACCACAAACCAACAACCACAACTAGAACTACAAATTCAACCACAAATGTAACCACAAATGTAACCACAGCCACAACCATAACCAACAACCATAACCACTATAACCAAAACTATAACCAAAAGCAACTACAATTATAACCACACCCACAACTATAACCACAATTATAACCATATCTATAACCACAACTCTAAGCACTAAAACCAGACACAACTATAACCACAACCATAATATAACCACTACAACTATAACCGCATCTCCGGTTATCACAGGTGGCAACATATGGTTCGAAAGAAGTTCAACACACATACAACAACAAAAGACAAAAAAATATTCTATAGCCTATAACAGACTGTTGGGGCAAGTTCTGTTAGCGAGCACCTATGGAGGCCCGCAGTGTGGAACACAAGCAGGTGGGTGGATAGCACTACACCCGACCGTCTTTGTCTCCCGAGTGGCGATGTTTATTACACACCA
Source organism: Petromyzon marinus (assembly GCF_048934315.1). Taxonomy (NCBI): domain Eukaryota; kingdom Metazoa; phylum Chordata; class Hyperoartia; order Petromyzontiformes; family Petromyzontidae; genus Petromyzon; species Petromyzon marinus. The sequence continues at coordinate 64,166 of NW_027423250.1, forward strand.
CAACAGGTACTAATTTCAGGCAGAGTCGATGTAGCGGAAGCCCTGGACTGGTTCAGATGATCGTCACTGGTGTTGGCCGTGAGCGGGAATCGAACTTCCTCGGGTCTGTGGCGTGGCGTTCAACCGCTACTCTACCGCTCCCTACACATACAACAACCATGAAAGCCAACATAACCACCTTCACCACAACTATAACCACAAAACATAACATAACCATCACAACTTTGACCACAATCACTATTATACCCACAACCCCAAGTATAACAACACCAATAACATAACCACAACTGTAACTATAACCATGAAAACCCCAACCTCCACGTACACAACTATAGCCACAAAAAATATACCCCCCACAACCGCAATTATTACGACAACCAAAAGGACCATAACAACTAACATAACCACCTACACCACAACTAAAACCTGAACCACTACAACCAGCGATACAACCACAACTATAACTGCAGCCACCACATCCAAAACCACCACAACCAACATCACCTCAACCACCACAACCATAACAAGCAACATAACCACAACAACCACATTGATGCTGATACTCTAACACCACCTACACAACCACTTTATCAAGGCTCTATGTATCCGTGTGTCCATGTGTCTCCGTGTGTCTCCACATGTCCCTGTGGGTGGGTGGATAGATGGGTTAGTGGGTGAGTTGGTGAGTGGGCAAGTGAGTGGGTGGGTGTGTGGGCGATAGAATCGAACCTGCACCTCTGCAGTGCAAGTCCAGTGAGCTAACGACCCGCATGTGGTGGGGTAAAGTGGGGGTACGCCCACCTTGCTCAAAAACGTGGAGATCAGCGTGGAAGAGTAGACCAAATACCCTAATTAGCGGCGTCTAGTGGAGGCCTCCTCCGCCAGCACGCGATTCGCCTCCTTCACAATAAACCCTTCCTTGCAAAGATGAAAAAGTATATTTGACTGATCCCATCAGCCTCTCATCAGCAGCAATGGCTCAACTCGAGCGCCACGCTGGGCCGCTTTCCACCTTCAGTGCCTCAGCAGCAGAGCCGGGCTCTGCTTGAACCGATGCCGTGAGCCCAGCAGCTGTTTAGAAGCCTACGGCTGTGGGCCGCCTTTGTCTCTCCTCCACCACTGCTGAGGTGTCCACACCATGCGAGGTTCTCACCTTCAGGCTGAGTCGACCCAGAGGAGGCCCAGGCAGCGAACCGCTTCAGAAGTTGGCGCCACGTTCACCGGCGGAAGCGGAAGTAGAGAGCAGCAGAAGCATCGCGTGTGGGGAGCAGCTGAGGAGTGGATCAGAACTGTGTATTAGTGGTGGTGTGGTTGTTAGTGGTGGGGTTGTAATTAGTGGTGGGGTTGTTATTGTTGGTGGGGTTGTTATTGGTGGTGGAGTTGTTATTGGTGGTGGCGTTGTTAGTGGTGGGGTTGTTGTTAGTAGTGCTCTGTTAAGGCTAAATACGCGGGAGCTTTGTCTTTGGCGGTGTGAGTGAGGGAGGGGGCGTAGAGGGGGGGGAAGGTGCTGGGGGGGAGGGGCTCACAGGATATTGCGTCACTGAGGGCGTGATCACCGAGCCCCGCCCCCACTTGCTTCTGCCGATCTTTTTTCTCACATGTGGCGGTAGAGAAGCACCGAGACGACAGAAGCAGCGACTCTCTGGAGGAAGTGAGGAACTGTAGGTGAGTGGTGATGTGAGTGGTGAGGACGTGTGTGTCTGTGTAGTGTACTGGCAGGAGGAGTGGTGGCGTTAGTGGTGTTACTGATAGTGGTGGTGGTGTGTTGTGAGTGAGTCGTGACGATGTGAGTTCATGTCAGAATCAGAATATTTATACTGGAGTCAGATGAGCTATACAGCTCTTTCTCACAGATGTCCAGTGTTGTGAGTGAGTGGTAAAGATGTAACCTCGCGTTGATGTGAGTTTCTTATTAATGATGTGGGTCCGTGTTAATGATGTGGGTTTGTGATTTAAAGCTTTCGTGACTGCAGTAATTCATATTCTTAGTTCTTTCGGTAAAGTCACGTTGAAGGGAAACAATAAAATAATAAAATATATATAAAACAATAAAATTCTCACGACGTTTCGACCATAACACAAACGGTCGTCATCAGGTATGTCTGTTTGCATAAATTTATTTATTTTTAAACGGTGTATTTATTTATTTATAAAAAACGTTAGCACCACGCGCAACGATTTAGCAGTTTATTTAGAAGGACGAGTCCATCTATGTTCTGAAAAGAGGAGGGGGGAGACGAAAAAATTATTGTATGCCGTCTGAAAGCCACTGTAAGCGTGAACAATCAATTAAGACCTGAAATGGTTTATCAAATCTTTCCAATGATTGCTAAGCCAGAATCCATCTTCTCGGTTGAAATTGTCTCTGTGCTTGTATATGTGGATAGCCTCATGAACGAATTTCTCATGGTAGCCAGATGGCTTACAAAGAACCTCTGTCTTGGAAAAGTCAATGTCATGTGAGCCTACTGAATTATAACAATGATCTGCCACGGCCGAGGTGTTGGTCCTACCGTGTTTAAGGTCTGCTTTGTGTTCACGAATGCGGTCCGAGACATGGCGTTTGGTTTCTCCAATGTAACTACTACCACAGAGGCAACTTAGTTTGTTGATACCAGGGTATTGTATGTCCGAAATCACATCTTTTACAGACGGAACCAGATCACGGATTTTATGTAATGTGTTGAAACGGACCTGGATCTTGTGTTTATTCAAGATTTTGGAGATCTTTTTTGTGATCCCCGCAATGTAGGGTAAAGTGATGGTTTTGAAAGGCTCCTCAAGAGGGTCCTTCTTCATGGTTTGAGTGATAGCTTTGCGGATTGTATAGTCGGAGTAACCATTAGCCTTAAGAGCTTGGTGTACGTGCTTGAGTTCACTGCCTATGTGTTCCTGGTCGGATATGCATTGGGCTCTATGATACAGAGTCTTGATGAGAGAATTCTTCTGTGATGGATGGTGGTGGGAATCCGGTTTCAGATAAGCATCCGTATGGGTAGCTTTCCTGTAGACAGAGTGGCTCATTGAACCATCAGGTCTCTTTTTAATTAGGACATCCAAAAAAGGTAGCTTGCCATCTTTTTCGACTTCCATGGTAAATCTGATGGCTGGGTGTATGGAATTGATGTGGTCGAAGAATTAGTCTAGAGCAGGCCGGCCATGTTGTCAGATAACAAAAGTGTCATCCACGTACCTCTTCCATAAGGTTGGGCGCAGAGTGGCAGTCTGGATGGCGTCAGTCTCAAATTTCTCAATGAAAATGTTAGCTATAACCGGAGATAGGGGGGAGCCCATTGGGATCCCCTCAGTTTGTTTGTAGAAAGTTCCATTCCAAGTGAAGGGCTATCCACATATACAAGCACAGAGACAATTTCAACCGAGAAGATGGATTCTGGCTTAGCATTGGAAAGATTTGATAAACCATATCAGGTGTTGTGAGTGAGTCGTGATGATGTGAGTTCATGTCAGAATCAGAATATTTATACTGGAGTCAGATGAGCTATACAGCTCTTTCTCACAGATGTCCAGTGTTGTGGGTGAGTGGTAAAGATGTAACCTCGTCTTGATGTGAGTTTCTTATTAATGATGTGGGTCCGTGTTAATGATGTGGGTTTGTGATTTAAAGCTTTCGTGACTGCAGTAATTCATATTCTTAGTTCTTTCGGTAAAGTCACGTTGAAGGGAAACAATAAAATATATATAAAACAATAAAAATTCTCACGACGTTTCGACCATAACACAAACGGTCGTCATCAGGTGTGTCGGTTTGTATAAATTTATTTATTTTTAAACGGTGTATTTATTTATTAAAAACGTTAGCACCACGCGCAGCAATTTGGCAGTTTATTTAGAAGGACGAGTCCGATTTAAAGCTTTCGTGACTGCAATGATTCATCTTCTTTGGTTCTTTCGTTAAAGTCACGTAGAATGAGAATAAAATAGTAAATTTATAAAATAAAATAACACAATAATATTCTCACGACGTTTCGGCCACAACACAGGTGGCCTTCATCAGGTGAAGGGACGAGACTGTCTGGTAGGACAGCACTGGAGTGAAAAAGCCACGTTCAGATCACGACCTTTAAGCTGTGTGAGAGGAAACAAAGCGCCTTGACAAAGGAATTAGCATATAATTTAGCATTGAAATGGCTGAGTGATTAGCTTGTGATTGGTCACAGAAATGGCTTTGTTAAAAGTTAAAGCATACACATCCGCAGAGGCACCCCTTGACAAAGGAATTAGCATAGAATTTAGCATTGAAATAGCTAAGTTAAAGCATACACATCCGCAGAGGCACCCCTTGACAAAGGAATTAGCATAGAATTTAGCATTGAAATAGCTGAGTGATTAGCTTGTAACTGGTCACAGAAATAGCTATGTTAAAGTCAGAGCATACACATTCACCGAGGCACTTAGTACAAATCAAACAGGATAATTTATCCTTGAAATAACTAGGCGAATTTAGCATTGAAATAACTGAGTGATTAGCTAGTGACTGGTCACAGAAATGGCTATGTTGAAGTCAAGGCCTACACATCTGAGCTATTCACAGTACTATATAGTGAACCAATAAAAAACTAAAATATAAATTACCTTAATGTTATCAATAAACTCTATATTCTCCAATCAGATAAGCTACCAACAATAAGTCGTTATATTTCACAATGCTATATGGCGAAAAAATGGGTGGATTCTTACCCTCAACTTTAGCAACACGGATAGCTATGGGCCCCGTTCAGACAGACGAGTTCATCCATGGTCGGAACAGAGGAGGGGGAGAGAGACAGCTGCGAGGCGCTATTATACTCCATGTTGTAAACCATACCATTTACCGTGGTGTGAGAGGTATTAAGAGTCAATGCTGGCGAAAGAGCTGCGGTCTGAAGGTCATCGTAAAATACAATTAATTAAGAACAGAAATGGTTTAAAACATCTTTCCAATGGTTATTAAGCCAGAATCCATCTTCTCGGTTGAAATTGTCTCTGTGCTTGTATATGTGAATGGCCTCATGAACGAATCTCTCATGGTAGCCGGTTGGTTTGCAAAGAACCTCCGTCTTGGAGAATTCAATGTCATGTGAGCCCAATGAATTATAACAGTGATCTGCCACGGCAGAGGAGTTCGTTCTACCGTGTTTCAAGTCTGCTTTATGTTCGCGGATGCGGTCCGAGATATGTCGTTTGGTTTCTCCAATGTAGCTACTACCACAGAGGCACTTTAGTTTGTAAACGCCCAGGTACTGTATGTCTGGAACAGCATCTTTTACAGATGGAACCAGATCACGGATTTTATGTACTGTGTTGAATCGGACCTGGATCTTGTGTTTATTCAGGATTTTGGAGATCTTTTTAGTGACCCCTGCAATGTAGGGTAAGGTGATGGTTTTGAGTGGCTCCACAAGAGGATCCTTCTTCATGACTGGAGTGATGGCTTTGCAGATTGTGTAGTCGGAGTAACCATTAGCCCTGAGAGCCTGGTGTACGTGCTTGAGTTCACTGGTAATGTGTTCCTGGTCGGAAATGCATTGGGCTCTATGGTATAGAGTCTTGATGAGGGAGTTCTTCTGGGATGGATGGTGGTGGGAATCCGGTTTCAAGTAAGCATCTGTATGGGTTGCTTTCCTGTAGACAGAGTGGCTCATTGAACCATCATGTCTCCTTTTAATTAAGACATCCAAAAAGGGTAGTTTGCCATCTTTTTCGACCTCCATGGTAAATCTGATGGCTGGGTGTATGGAATTGATGTGGTCGCGGAATTCGTCTAGAGCAGGCTGGCCATGTGGCCAGATGACAAAGGTGTCATCAACGTACCTCTTACATAAGGTCGGGCATAGAGTGGCAGTCTGGATGGGGTCAGTTTCAAATTTTTCCATGAATACGTTGGCTACAACCGGAGATAGGGCGGAGCCCATTGGGGTGCCCTCAGTTTGCTTGTAGAAAGTTCCATTCCAGGTGAAGTATGTGTTGGTTGAGCAATGTCTCACCAAGGGGGGTACACCAGTATGCAGTCCTTGATGAACCAGGTCTTCAATGATAGCGATGGTGTCAGGTACCGGGACTTTGGTGAACAAGGACACCACATCAAAACTGACAAGCAGGTCGTCTGGGGACAGGGAAATGCCTTTGATTGTCGATACCAGGTGAGTAGAATCTAATACCGCAGAGGTGTTTTTTCCAGTGAAAGGTCGCAGTATATCAGCAAGAAAACGTGCCAGTTTGTAGGTGGGGGAGATGATAGTAGAGACGATGGGACGAAGGGGTGTATCTTCTTTGTGTATCTTTGGAAGGCCATATAATCTTGGTGGTCAGGCAGCAGAGGGTTTCAACGAGAACTGTTTGATCTCATCAATTAATGCTGTTGAATCAGAGATCATTTTGTTCGTTTTGGTGACCAGGCTGTTGGTGGGATCTCTTTTTATTTTTGTATAGCTGCCATCGTTGAGTAGTTCTCAATTAAAAAAGAGGGATGATATTGTCGTCCTCTCAGCCGACAAGGGCAATGCCACTGTCATCATGGACAAAACAGAATATAACACATTGCCTTACTCGAGACTTTAGTTGTTATTTTTGCCGTGATCTGCTCCATTAACGGATGTAGAAAGTAAAATAACTTGTAGCGTGTTAAACTTCTTTCAACGTAGCCAACTGTGCTAATCGGAGTGTTGGGAGCAAGGGCAACACTAAAACACAAGCGCATGACTAAACAGTTTAACACGCAGGCTGTGCTATAAACTGTTTAACACGCAGGCTTTCGCGAAAAATATTATCCATAATACACGTTTTTTTTGGTTAGATCACGTAAAATTGTACCAAAAAAACTGTATTATGTGCTATAAACCTGTATTGTGTGCTATAGACAATTACCTTTATGTTCATGTTCAGGAAATGACGATACAGTACAGAAAATTATGAGCACGCGGTACACCACCAGTGGCTACCGCGTCTACTACCGCGTGTGCAGGCGGTGCAACTGCACTGGCCCACACGAGCGGGGAGCGGCTGCATTGCCACGCCACGTGGAGGAGAGGGGGACATTGGCAGGCTCCATTTTCTTGTTCCTTGCACCAGGCCCAGAGACCCTCACACAGAGACCCAGACCCTCACACAGAGACCCAGAGACTCGCACAAAGACCCAGAAGAGACCCTTACAGATAGCCAGCGACTCGCACACAGAGTCACAAGAGACCGACAGACGCTGGACACGAGAGGCCCAGAGACCAATGCGGCAGCGACTCCGTGAGCAGGGATGGCGCGTGACCGCGCTTTCGGTGACACCACGTGGTGATGACACCACGTGCCGAGTGCGCGCGCCGAGTCACGTGGAGGCGGGCGGCCATCTTACCTGGGGACAGTGCTGTACTGTAACAGCGGGGGAGCGGTGGTGCAGCGGTTAGCGCGGTGCTGTGTGTAAACATCGCCACTAGGGAGAAAAAGGCGGCCGGGCGTGGTGCTGGCTGCCCACCCCCTCGTGTGCCATGCATAGCTGCTCGCTAACAGCACTTGCCCCAAAAGTCTGTTCAGGATATACGGGGGATCTTTGTGTCAGTCTGTGTGTGTGTCTGTGTGAGTGTGTGAGTGAGTGTGTGAGCGGCAATATCTTTTCATCGGTTGCGTAACGCTGTGTGGAAGCTACCTGGTCTGTCACTTCGCATTAAGCTTCGGGTCTTCTCGGCCACGGTCATTCCCTTCCTTCTCTACACTTGCGAAACGTGGACCCCCCTAATGGAGCATCTTCGCAGGTTGGAAACATTTAAGCTGGCCTGCCTACGATCCATCCTGGGTTTAACCAGGCTGGATTGTGTGAGGAGCTCATAAATCCTCAAAAGAGCTGGGCAAGGTCCCATCGGTGAGCTCCTCTGGCAGGCAAGGCTGTGTTGGCTGGGTCATGTAGCCCGCATGCCCAGCCACCGCATGCCGAAACAGCTTTTGTTCGGTCGGATCGAGGGGGCTAAACGGGCGTGGCATGGGCTAGAGAAGAGATGGAGTGATGTGGTACAGGAGGACGTGGAGCTGAGTGGACTTGCCGATGACTGGTACCAGCGCTGTCAAGATCGGCCTCTGTGGAGGAGGCTCGTGAAGAACGCTACTGGGCAGTTGGAGGCAGTCGCCCTCCAACAGAGGGCGGAGGAGTGACGCTCACAACAACGAGCGGAGCGCCGGGTGACAAAGGCACAGCAGGTTGGCACAGTAGGGGGCACAGGTGGTGCATCAGCCAGTCATCTCAGTCGACCCGTGGCACCTGAGTCTGCCCCGTGACCTCCTGCCAGCGGGCGTTCGACACTTCACGTGGCCTCAAGGTGCACATGGCCTGGCACAAGCGTCGTGGTGACGTCGCCGCCCTACTTAGTGGCGAATGGCGGTTGTTGTTGAGTGAGTCTGTGAGTGAGTCTGTGTGTGTGAGTGTGTAAGTCTATGTGTGTGTGCGTGCACGTGTGCGTGCACATGTGGATCGCCACACAAATTTGGTGAAACTCCTACCCGTGGTCGCTGAGGTCGCCATCTCCTGGCCTAGCCAGGGTCTGGGCAGCGCAGCAAGCGGAGACATTTCCAGCTCTCGGAGATTGAATGTTTCCCCCTCACACGCGTTGGTTCTCTCCCCTCACATGTATACTCGCTCTTGAATGGAGCTGGGCAAACATATGTCATGCAGTGGGGCCCATTGCCTGAAACATCGCCCATGATATATTTTCCTCTTAAGGCAGCCGTTGTATTAACGAATGAGTTCAGTGATTTGTGTTATTTGTGCACCACTGCCAACGCGGTATCGACAAATAATCCCAATGTAGGACCACAGAGCTTGGGGATATTGTTGGTCGCGCCGGTTTCTGGCTGGCTGCAACACCAATGCACAAAATACAGCACTAACATAGAATATGTATGTATGTTGAACTTCTATCGCACCGTACGTAGCCAACCGCGCTAATCGAAGGTGCTGGGGAAGGACAACAAACTAAGCACAAAAAGCGGTTCTAAGAAAATGAGTTGTCAAAGACATTTAAAAGTGCAGAGCTCCAATGGCTTCCAAATATCGGAAGGAAGAGCGGTCCAGATGGCCGCAGAAGCGCATCTAAAAGCGGCGCGATGCGGTGACCGCACCCCAGAGCCCCCCCCAACGCCCCTTGGACCCCCTCCGCGAAGACAGCGCAGAGTGCTGCTGCTCCCTTGTGACCAGGTCGCGTCTGAAAAAGAGCTACATGGACCAGTGGGCCTTACTTGGTAAATAAAAATAGTTTAGTTCGGGCCACCTCCCGCAACACGACGCTTGTGAGCATGGGGACACCGCGTGCTCCCCTCCAGATCGCATCTCCAGCTCACATCAGCTTATACCTCGACCTTACACCTTGAGCTCACGCCTTAAGCTCGAACTTTCAGTTCACACCTCTGCCTCACCACCTTCTGTTGAGCTCCACCAAGCATGCTCGTCTCAGGTTATTTCATCACGAATACAGTAGCCGCATTGTACAAAGACTCTACCGCCACTCAGGGACATCACCATTCACGGACATCTCCGCCACTCACAGCAGGGGCAACGGACACCACTGGTGACATTTCACATATGTGATTGAGATGCTCAGCAGTGGTTTCAGGTGCATTTTGATGACTCCATGAGAACCGTTCTTGATCTGCTGAAGTAGGAGCAATAATCCTCGTGCCACTTTTTTAGTTCGTCCCAGAGCACGCTACACCGACTGGGTCGTGGCAGTGACAGCAGCAGCAGCAGTGACATCGTGGCGCGTCACTGACACGGCTAAACACACATGAGCGGAGACGCAGTGGCGGCGGCAGGCAAAGCACATCCCTCACATGAACACTAAATCAAGCTACACTCTAGCCCACAGATGTGTCAGTCAAAGACAAAGATCCTCCGTAAAGACTTAAGACTGTTGTGGCAAGCGCTGTTAGCGAGCGCCTTATTAAGGCTGACATGGCATGTGAGGTAGCCTAAGCTAAATGAGCACCAGGCACTAATTTGAGACTGAGTCGACCTAGGGGAGGCCTAGTAACGATTTAGATAATCATCACTGGTGTTGGCACGCTAACCTTTACACTTCTGCTCACCATAGATCTGTCAGTCACAAGCATACACATTGGAAGCAATCAACATCGGGCATATAAATGGTTCTGTTTAGACAACTTCACCAGTCCATCCAACTGCTGGTGGTAAAGGTAGGTTCACACCTTCTGTTAGCCGAAAATATCACTCGTGTCCTTGAGCATGTGATTGAGTCACCAAGGTGAATGTAGGCAAGGCGAGGCAATCATCTAGAAATGACTGACAAAGGATCTACATTAACCAGCTTTTCGAACAATATTATGACTTCACTTAATACAAAACAATATTCTTAGTAACTATTATTCTTAAAAAATAACAATAACTTATTTTAATGGATGACGCGTAAACAAAGGAGGGAACATGGAAAGGGTGCAGCGATGTTGGAATGTTATTTATTTTGTATTATTTCTTATTTGGGGTGGTGGTGGTGTTGGTAGAGGTAAAGGTGTTTATAGAGTTGGCAATTGTAGGATAGGTAGCGTTGATAGGGCTGTTGTTGGAAAGAGTGATGGTGTCGGTTGGGGTGGTCGTGTTGGTAGGAGTCATTGTGTTGGTAGGATTGGTGTTGGTAGGGTTGGTGTTGGTAGGGGGAGTGGTGTTGGTAGGAATAATGGTGTTGGTATGGTTGGTGTTGGTAGGGTTGGCGTTGGTAGGGTTGGTTTTGGTAGGAGTGGTGGTGTTCGTCGGAGTAGTTGCGTTTGGTAAGGGTAGCGGTGTTGGGAGGGGTGGTGGTGTTGGTAGGTGTGCGGATTCTAAAGGTGGTGGAGTTGGTAGGAGTGGTGGAGCAGGCATTGATCCGGGCCATGAAGAGTGGTCTCTTTGCCCTCATGATCACGAGGCGGGACTCACGCTCAGCTGGGGTGATGATGTGGGAAGGAGTGGTGGTGAGGGTAGAGGAAGTGATGGTGGTCAGGGTTGGGTTAGTAGAGGAGGTAGTGTTAGTAGGTGTGTGGTTGGTAGAGGTGGTGGAGTTGGTAGGAGTGGTGGAGCAGGCATTCATCCAGCCATGAAGAGTGATCTCTTTTCCCTCATGATCATGAGGCTGGACACATGCTCAGCTGGGGTGATGTGGGTAGGGGTGGTAGTGAGGGTAGAGGAGGTAATGTTGATAAACGTGGGATTGGTCAAAGTGGCGGAGTTGGTAGGAGCGGTGGAGTTGGTGATTGAGCTGGTAGGGGTAATTGAGCTTATTTTAGTGCGGCGGGCATTGATGCGGGCCATTATCATGAGGTGACACCACTCACACTCAGCTGGGATGATGGTGTTGGTCCGGGTGGTAGTGAAGGTGGAGAAAATGCTGTTGGTAGGGTTTGTAGGGGTGGAAGGGGTGGTGGTGTTAGTCAGGATAGTATTGGTAGAGGTGTTGGTATTTAAAAGTGTGATGGTGTTAGTCGAGATAGCGGTGTTTTTCGGGGTGGGGTTTGTCATGGTGGTGTTGGTAGGAATGGTGGTGTTGGTAGGAGTGGTGGTGTTGGTAGGAGTGGTGCTGTTGGTGGGTGCGCTGGTAAGTGTTGGTGAGCTATTCATCATGGAGCAGCCATCCAGTTGAGTCTTTAGGGATCTATGGGTCCTCTTGATTTTCATGGGGTGGCACTTGCTCCGAGCCAATTTCCACATGGATCCTCTCATGTAGCGGCTTCGGTAAACTCGTCTGCGCTGCGATGACTTCTGTTTAAAACCGGAAACAAAATCATTATGAGAGGCAAGAGATTGCAGTCTCCTTCTTCCCCTGTTGGTCACTCCACTCAAATATGTTTTTTTCACTTGCCATCTGCCACACCACCACCATTGATTGAGCACGAGTGTTGTACCTGCCTTTCAGTGGCAAATATCGGACAACTATTTGTAATCCACCAACATGAACAATGTGTGCTTGTAATAAATGTGTGCGACTTTGTCGAGGATGTGAGTGTGATTTTTTATTGTTTGTTGTTGTAACGTTCTAACCTGCCTCTCCTGTACATCTGTGAAAAATAGCTTAATAGCTCATCGGATTCTTCCAGTATAAATATTCTGATTCTGATTTGTGTCATCTATGCATGTGAGATTATGACATTTGCCTGAGTGATCTATATCCATGATGCCTCTCTGGGTGTGGTGTCTCTGTTGTGGTGTCCTGCTGATGTTCTATGTTACAGTGACGCCAGCATACTCTCTCTCTTATTAGTGGATTCTTCAGCCAGACTCTTAGGCTGGTAATGGTGATCCCCGCGCTCTCCACGTCGTAAGTGATGGCCACCGGCCCACTGTGCAGCATCTTCATCAAGGTCGTCCACCTTGAGGGAGACGGGTATTCTCCATCTTGGGGAACCGTCATCTGTGGTGCCGCCGCAGCGGAGCCGCTCCAGCGGAGCCGTGCCCACCGCCGCGTCGCCGTCACCGATGCCTCGGATTTCCCGCCACTCTCCCGGGGCTGGTGCCTTCTCAGACGTCCGCGTTTTGCCCACTGCACAGTCGTGAGGCCGCCGCAGCAGAGCCGCTCTGCCGAGGCCGTGCCCACCGCCGTGAAGCCGCCACCGGGGGATGCCGACGCCAACGCGGTGCACCCTCGCCACCCCCCCTCCCCCCGCACGAACGCACACACGCCCCACGTAGAGCCAGGAGGGGAGGTCACCCGGCCGATAGGTTTTTTTTCCAGAAGTCCCTAATGGGATCGATCTTCATGGTTTCCTGCGGCCGGGAAATTGGGCGATCTTCCCCCTGTAGCTGACATGCACTGCGGCGCCGGGACCTAATATTAAAGTTGCATGGTCACGGCAAGGGCCATCGAGCCACCGCGAGTGGAACCACACACACACAAGCACGGGTCAGTGGACTGGTAGCGGGAGAACAGAGAGCGGATGTCGGAGAGATCACTGCGGCGACATCACCCGAGTTGGGATCCGGGTATCGAAGGGTGGGAAAATCCGAGCCCCTGATTGGACGGGAGGCCAAGGGAGCGAAACGGCGAAATTCCTTTGTTGTAGGTGGGATAAAGGGAGGGGGATTCAGGTAGCAAGGCAGTTCTTCAAGATCATCGCGGTCCACGCAGGAGGGGAGTTAGCCGTTCGAGACGTCCGCGTGATGCACTTCAGCGCAGCCAGGCTCAACCCTCTACTGATCGCTTTTCTACAGCTTCCAGCGCAGCAGAGTGGAAGTACACGTGAGTAAGAGAGAGAGGTAAGTTTGGGCTATTTGATCGAGGGTAGAAAGCAGAGCGATAGGCAGAGGAAATACAGTCTAGGATCTCAAGGGGAATAGGCTGACATCCACTGACCCACACAATTACGCGTAGCTTAACGGGTTGCTTGCGGTAAATAAAATAACTGGTAGGGGAATAAACTGTTTCGTGTGCTCCTTTGGAGGGTGAAGAGGAGGGTGGAGAGTGTTTTGTGTTCGCGCGCACACGCGGCTGTTTGCGGCGAATAAAGGAGTAGAGCGTGCTTGGTGTCCGTACCTGTACGATCGTTTACAGTATTGTTCAGCACGCGCGTGCCTACACGACTATTTTTGGTGGTGCCCAGCGCTCGCGTACCTGCGCAATCGCCTACAGTAGCGGTTTGCGCTCACGTGCGTGCGCGGTTTACAACGAGGTTGAGCTTTCATTTGTGACCAGGTTCCATCTGAAAAATAAGTTAGTACCTCAGTGGGCTTTGACTGGTATGATGGGGGTGTTCTTGATTTGAAGCTTTCGTGACTGCAGGAATCCATACTCTTTGGTTCTTTCGGCAAGGTCACGTAGGTATAAAATCAAATAAATCAGTCTGCCTCAGCAGCAGACCATGCTTTCCCCACCCGATGATGGACGCTTGTGTTGCACCCGAAACATCGTGATTTACTTTATTTTATACCTACGTGACTTTACCGAAAGAACCAAAGAGTATGATGGGGCTGGTTTAGTTTTATTTGTTTGTGTTTGGGTGATTTGTTAACCTTTCTTGTACTTTGCACTATTACATGTTTTTGTAGTATTTGTTGTTGTAACGTTCTTACCAGCCCCTACCGGACATCTGTGAAAAAGAGCTTTATAGCTCATCGGATTCCTCAACCATTAAAAAATATTATTGTTCTGACTCTACTGGCTAGGGGACATTGTTCTGTCCGCACCAGCGCAACTCACCAACGCCGCACAAGGACAGCTGAGTCCAGCACATGTCCCAAATGCCACGCTGCCAGTAACAAAAAACACCCTTAAAGTTGCAGTGGATAATTTTTAAGTATACTTAATTGAGCAAGGTGTTTGCTTGTTCCAAATGACATATGCGACTTTGTCTAGGATGTGTGCGTGGATGTGATATATACTTGTGTGTGTGGTGTATGCGAGTGAGATTCTTATATCTGCGCGAGTGATCTGTACGCGTGATGCATCTCTGCGTGTGGTGTCTCTGCATGTGGTGTATGTCACGGTGCCACGCTGATGGCCTGTGTGAGCGTGAAGTCGGCACTCACCACTGCATTCTTCAGCCGCCACTCCGAGGCTGAGGAGGGTGATCCCCGCGCTCGCCACCTCGTAGGCGATGGCCACCGGCCCGCTGTGCAGCATCTCCATGAAGGTCGTTCACCCTGAAGGAGCTGGGTCGTCGTCTTCTCCTCCTCCTTGGGGAACCTCCATGCCATGGCTGGGAGAGGAAGCGACTCGAGGCACCCTCTCGGCTTCGTGACCTGTGAGGCGGTTGCTGATGTGGACGGCCACGGTCGCTTTGGTGAGAGGTAGAGGCTGTCCGGCCTGTGGCGGTTGGACCTCCCAGGCTCCCCTCAGCTTAACCAGCCAGTTAGGGGAGAAATTCTTCTCCTCCGTGGGCACAGACGCGAGGAACGCGGAGCTCGCCACGAGCAGCGTCACGAGGGTGCGTGAAGTACTGCGCAGCCCGTGAGCCTCCATGGTGACTGCTACGAGAGAGGCTCCAGGAGGCTTCGTGCAGAGAGGCGCTCCTCAGCAGGCAGCTTGCAGCGTGGCTCTAGCGGCACACTGGGTGGAAGCGGGTGTGACGTCACGGCCCGAGGGCGGATGTGTGTTGTGTCTCATCTGTGTGTGTCTGTATGTCTGTGTGTGTGTCTGAGTGTTTGTGTGTATGTCTGTGTATCTGTGTGTGTATCTGTGTGTTTGTGTGTGTCTGTGTGTGTGTGCGGTAGTGTAGTGATTAGCGCGCTGTGCTATGAACCTAGCGACCCGGGGTTCGATTCCTGCTCACGGCCACCAACACTGGTGTCGTGTGCCGTGCCGGTCTTCGTAGGTGCTGCTCGTTATGGCTACAAGGGGAGGCCCAGGAGTGGTTGAGGTAATCGTCAGCAGTGTTGGTGGCCGTGAGCGGGAGTCGAACTTGGAGGGCAGCGTGGCATTCACTGCAACAACACCGCCCGCGCTCCGACTGGTACACGGTCCGAACAGTGCAGAGTGCACATAATTCGCGGCGTCTCTCGCACGGTCCGGGTCTCTGTGTGGAGAGCGGGAGACGAAGGCGAGGATCACACAGGGTAGAGGGTGCACGTCGGCACTGCTTCCCACGTCACAACACGAGTCACGTCACATCACAGACTCATCCTCACCGTGAACCAACATCATCAACACAAACCCACATCTTCTTAGTTCTTTCGGTAAAGTCACGTTGAAGGGAAACAATGAAATAATAAAATATATATAAAACAATAAAAATTTTCACGACGTTTCGACCATAACACAAACGGTCGTCATCAGGTGTGTCGGTTTGCATGAAATTATTTATTTTCAAACGGTGTATTTATTTATTTATTTAAAAAAACGTTAGCGCCACGTGCAGCGATTTGGCAGTTTATTTAGAAGAACTAGTCCATCTATGTTCTGAAAAGAGGAGGGGGGAGACGACAAATTTTAATGTATGCTGTCTGAAAGCCACTTTAAGCGTGAACAATCAATTAAGACCTGAAATGGTTTATCAAATCTTTCCAATGCTAAGCCAGAATCCATCTTCTCGGTTGAAATTGTCCCTGTGCTTGTATATGTGGATAGCCCTTCGCTTGGAATGGAACTTTCTACAAACAAACTGAGGGCACCCCAATGGGCTCCCCCCTATCTCCGGTTATAGCTAACATTTTCATGGAGAAATTTGAGACTGACGCCATCCAGACTGCCACTGCGCCCAACCTTATGGAAGAGGTACGCGGATGACACTTTTGTCATCTGACCACATGGCCGGCCTGCTCTAGACCAATTCTTCGACCACATCAATTCCATACACCCAGCCATCAGATTTACCATGGAAGTCGAAAAAGATGGCAAGCTACCTTTTTTGGATGTCCTAATTAAAAAGAGACCTGATGGTTCAATGAGCCACTTTGTCTACAGGAAAGCTACCCATACGGATGCTTATCTGAAACCGGATTCCCATCACCATCCATCACAGAAGAATTCTCTCATCAAGACTCTGTATCATAGAGCCCAATGCATATCCGACCAGGAACACATAGGCAGTGAACTCAAGCACGTACACCAAGCTCTTAAGGCTAATGGTTACTCCGACTATACAATCCGCAAAGCTATCACTCAAACCATGAAGAAGTACCCTCTTGAGGAGCCTTTCAAAACCATCACTTTACCCTACATTGCGGGGATCACAAAAAAGATCTCCAAAATCTTGAATAAACACAAGATCCAGGTCCGTTTCAACACATTACATAAAATCCGTGATCTGGTTCCGTCTGTAAAAGATGTGATTCCGGGCATACAATACCCTGGTATCTACAAACTAAGTTGCCTCTGTGGTAGTAGTTACATTGGAGAAACCAAACGCCATGTCTCGGACCGCATTCGTGAACACAAAGGAGACCTTAAACACGGTAGGACCAACACCTCGGCCGTGGCAGATTATTGTTATAATTCAGTAGGCTCACATGACATTGACTTTTCCAAGACAGAGGTTCTTTGTAAGCCATCTGGCTACCATGAGAAATTCGTTCATGAGGCTATCCACATATACAAGCACAGAGACAATTTCAACCGAGAAGATGGATTCTGGCTTAGCAATCATTGGAAAGATTTGATAAACCATTTCAGGTTTTAATTGATTGTTCACGCTTACAGTGGCTTTCAGACGGCATACAATGATTGTTTCGTCTCCCCCCTCCTCTTTTCAGAACATAGATGGACTCGTACTTTTAAATAAACTGCTAAATCGCTGCGTGTGGTGCTAACGTTTTTTATAAATAAATAAATACACCGTTTAAAAATAAATACATTTATGCAAACAGACACACCTGATGACGACCGTTTGTGTTATGGTCGAAACGTCGTGAGAATTTTATTGTTTTATATATATTTTATTATTTTATTGTTTCCCTTCAACGTGACTTTACCGAAAGAACTAAGAATATGAATTACTGCAGTCACGAAAGCTTTAAATCACAAACCCACATCATTAACACGGACCCACATCATTAATAAGAAACTCACATCAACGCGAGGTTACATCTTTACCACTCACCCACAACACTGGACATCTGTGAGAAAGAGCTGTATAGCTCATCTGACTCCAGTATAAATATTCTGATTCTGACATGAACTCACATCGTCACGACTCACTCACAACACACCACCACCACTATCAGTAACACCACTAACGCCACCACTCCTCCTGCCAGTACACTACACAGACACACACGTCCTCACCACTCACATCACCACTCACCTACAGTTCCTCACTTCCTCCAGAGAGTCGCTGCTTCTGTCGTCTCGGTGCTTCTCTACCGCCACATGTGAGAAAAAAGATCGGCAGAAACAAGTGGGGGCGGGGCTCGGTGATCACGCCCTCAGTGACGCAATATCCTGTGAGCCCCTCCCCCCCAGCACCTTCCCCCCCCCTCTACGCCCCCTCCCCCACTCACACCGCCAAAGACAAAGCTCCCGCGTATTTAGCCTTAACAGAGCATTACTAACAACAACCCCACCACTAACAACGCCACCACCAATAACAACCCCACCACCAATAACAACCCCACCACCAATAACAACCCCAATACCACTAACAACCCCACCACCACGAACACCACCACCACTACTACCACACCACCACTAATACACAGTTCTGATCCACACCTCAGCTGCTCCCCACACGCGATGCTTCTGCTGCTCTCTCTACTTCCGCTTACGCCGGTGAACGTGGCGCCAACTTCTGAAGCGGTTCGCTGCCTGGGCCTCCTCTGGGTCGACTCAGCCTGAAGGTGAGAACCTCGCATGGTGTGGACACCTCAGCAGTGGTGGAGGAGAGACAAAGGCGACCCACAGCCGTAGGCTTCTAAACAGCTGCTGGGCTCACGGCATCGGTTCAAGCAGAGCCCGGCTCTGCTGCTGAGGCACTGAAGGTGGAAAGCGGTCCAGAGTGGCGCTCGAGTTGAGCCATTGCTGCTGATGAGAGGCTGATGGGATCAGTCAAATATACTTTTTTATCTTTGCAAGGAAGGGTTTATTGTGAAGGAGGCGAATCGCGTGCTGGCGGAGGAGGCCTCCACTAGACGCCGCTAATTAGGGTATTTGGTCTACTCTTCCACGCTGATCTCCACGTTTTGGAGCAAGGTGGGCGTACCCACACTTTACCCCACCACATGCGGGTCGTTAGCTCACTGGACTTGCACTGCAGAGGTGCAGGTTCGATTCCATCGCCCACACACCCACCCACTCACTTGCCCACTCACCAACTCACCCACTAACCCATCTATTCACCCACCCACAGGGACATGTGGAGACACGGAGACACATGGACACACGGATACATAGAGCCTTGATAAAGTGGTTGTGTAGGTGGTGTTAGAGTATCAGCATCAATGTGGTTGTTGTGGTTATGTTGCTTGTTATGGTTGTGGTGGTTGAGGTGATGTTGGTTGTGGTGGTTTTGAATGTGGTGGCAGTGGTTATAGTTGTGGTTGTATCGCTGGTTGTAGTGGTGGTTCAGGTTTTAGTTGTGGTGTAGGTGGTTATGTTGGTTGTTATGGTGCTTTTGGTTGTGGTAATAATTGCGGTTGTGGGGGGTATATTTTTTGTGGCTATAGTTGTGTACGTGGAGGTTGGGGTTTTCATGGTTATAGTTACAGTTGTGGTTATGTTATTGTTGTTGTTATACTTGGGGTTGTGGTTATAATTGTGATTGTGGTACAAGTTGTGATGGTTATCTTCTTTGGTTCTTTCGGTAAAGTCACGTAGAATGAGAATAAAATAATAAATTGATAAAATAAAATAACACAATAATATTCTCACGACGTTTCGGCCACAACACAAGCGGCCTTCATCAGGTGAAGGGAGCGAGACTGTCTGGTAGGACAGCGCTGGAGTGAGAGAGCCACGTTCAGATCACGGCTTTTAAGCTGTGTGAGAAGAACAAAGAGCCTTGACGAAGGAATTAGCATAAAATTTAGCATTGAAAAGGCTGAATGATTAGCTTGTGACTGGTCACAGAAATAGCTATGTTAAAAGTTAAAGCATACACATCCGCAGAGGCACCCATTGTTAAAAGGAATTAGCATAGAATTTAGCATTGAAATAGCTAAATTAAGGCATTCGCTTGTAACTGCTACAGAAATAGTTACGTTGAAGTCAGAGCATACACATTCACCGAGGCACTTAGTACAAATCAAAACAGGAGAATTTAGCATTGAAATAACTAGGCGAATTTAGCATTGAAATAACTGGGTGATTTGCTGGTGACTGGTCACAGAATACTATATACTATATAGTGAACCAATAAAAACTAAAATATAAATTACCTTCATGTTATCAATAAACTCTATATTCTCCAATCAGCTAAGCTACCAACCATAAGTCGTTATATATCACAATGCTATATGGCGAAAAAATGGGTGGATTCTTACCCTCAAATTTCCGTACCACGGATAGCTACGGGCCCCGTTCAGACGGACGAGTTCGTCCATGGTCGGAACAGAGGAGGGGGAGAGAGACAGCTGCGAAGCCCTAGTATACTCCATGTTGTAAACCATACCATTAACCGTGGTGTGAGAGGTATTAAGAGGCAATGCTGGCGAAAGAGCTGCGGTCTGAAGGTCATCGTAAAATTACAATTAATTAAGAACAGAAATGATTTAACACATCTTTCCAGTGGTTACTAAGCCTGAATCCATCTTCTCGGTTGAAATTGTCTCTGTGCTTGTATATGTGAATGGCCTCATGAACGAATCTCTCATGGTAGCCAGTTGGTTTGCAAAGAACCTCCGTCTTGGAGAAGTCAATGTCATGTGAGCCCACTGAATTGTAACAGTGATCTGCCACGGCAGAGGAGTTCGTCTTACCGTGTTTCAAGTCTGCTTTATGTTCGCGGATGCGGTCCGAGATATGTCTTTTGGTTTCTCCAATGTAGCTACTGCCACAGAGGCACTTTAGTTTGTAAACGCCCGGGTACTGTATGTCTGGAAGAGCATCTTTTACAGATGGAACTAAATCACGGATTTTGTGTACTGTGTTGAATCGGACCTGGATCTTGTGTTTATTCAGGATTTTGGAGATCTTTTTAGTGACCCCTGCAATGTAGGGTAAGACATATCTCGGACCGCATCCGCGAACATAAAGCAGACTTGAAACACGGTAAGACGAACTCCTCTGCCGTGGCAGATCACTGTTACAATTCAGTGGGCTCACATGACATTGACTTCTCCAAGACGGAGGTTCTTTGCAAACCAACTGGCTACCATGAGAGATTCGTTCATGAGGCCATTCACATATACAAGCACAGAGACAATTTCAACCGAGAAGATGGATTCAGGCTTAGTAACCACTGGAAAGATGTGTTAAATCATTTCTGTTCTTAATTAATTGTAATTTTACGATGACCTTCAGACCGCAGCTCTTTCGCCAGCATTGCCTCTTAATACCTCTCACACCACGGTTAATGGTATGGTTTACAACATGGAGTATACTAGGGCTTCGCAGCTGTCTCTCTCCCCCTCCTCTGTTCCGACCATGGACGAACTCGTCCGTCTGAACGGGGCCCGTAGCTATCCGTGGTACGGAAATTTGAGGGTAAGAATCCACCCATTTTTTCGCCATATAGCATTGTGATATATAACGACTTATGGTTGGTAGCTTAGCTGATTGGAGAATATAGAGTTTATTGATAACATGAAGGTAATTTATATTTTAGTTTTTATTGGTTCACTATATAGTATATAGTATTCTGTGACCAGTCACCAGCAAATCATCCAGTTATTTCAATGCTAAATTCGCCTAGTTATTTCAATGCTAAATTCTCCTGTTTTGATTTGTACTAAGTGCCTCGGTGAATGTGTATGCTCTGACTTCAACGTAACTATTTCTGTAGCAGTTACAAGCGAATGCCTTAATTTAGCTATTTCAATGCTAAATTCTATGCTAATTCCTTTTAACAATGGGTGCCTCTGCGGATGTGTATGCTTTAACTTTTAACATAGCTATTTCTGTGACCAGTCACAAGCTAATCATTCAGCCTTTTCAATGCTAAATTTTATGCTAATTCCTTCGTCATGGCTCTTTGTTCTTCTCACACAGCTTAAAAGCCGTGATCTGAACGTGGCTCTCTCACTCCAGCGCTGTCCTACCAGACAGTCTCGCTCCCTTCACCTGATGAAGGCCGCTTGTGTTGTGGCCGAAACGTCGTGATAATATTATTGTGTTATTTTATTTTATCAATGTATTATTTTATTCTCATTCTACGTGACTTTACCGAAAGAACCAAAGAAGATGAATCATTGCAGTCACGAAAGCTTTAAATCGAAATGTGATGGTTATGTTATGTTTTTGTGGTTATAGTTGTGGTGAAGGTGGTTATGTTGGCTTTCATGGTTGTTGTATGTGTAGGGAGCAGTAGAGTAGGGGTTGAACGCCACGCCACGGACCCGAGAAAGTTCGATTCCCGCTCACGGCCAACACCAGTGACGATCATTTGAACCAGTCCAGGGCTTCCCCTACGTCGACTCTGCCTGAAATGAGTACCTGTTGTGGTGTGTAATAAACATCGCCACTCGGGAGACAAAGACGGTCGGGTGTAGTGCTGGCCACCCACCTGCTTGTGTTCCACACTGCGGGTCTCCATAGGTACTCGCTAACAGAACTTGCCCCAACAGTCTGTTATAGGCTATAGAATAAATCTTTGTCTTTTGTTGTTGTATGTGTGTTGAACTTCTTTCGCACCATATGTTGCCACCTGTGATAACCGGAAATGCGGTTATAGTTGTAGTGGTTATATCATGGTTGTGGTTTTAGTTGTGTCTGGTTTTAGTGCTTAGAGTTGTGGTTATAGATATGGCTATAATTGTGGTTATTGTTGTGGGTGTGGTTATAATTGTAGTTGGTTTTGGTTATAGTTGTGGTTATAGTGGTTATGGTTGTTGGGTATGGTTGTGGCTGTGGTTACATTTGTGGTTACATTTGTGGTTGAATTTGTAGTTCTAGTTGTGGTTGTTGGTTTGTGGTGGTGAGGCTGGTGCAGGTGGTGGGTTGGAGGCCACGTTCCCTGCCCATGCGGTTCCAACAGCGATGGCTCCCTGTGCTATGTGGGTCACATGAACTTGTCTCCCAGCATGCCTTGAAGTCATCATTATAGGAGCCCTCGCCTCCTCTACGCACTCTCCTCCTATCTCTCCCCTCTCACCTCCACGCACTCTCCTCCTACCTCTCACCTCCTCCGCGTGTCTCCTCCTTTCTTTTTTTCCCAGGGTCTCCCTCCTCTCTCTCCCCGTGTCTCCTTCCTCTATGTCGCCGTGTCTCTCTCCTCTCCCTCCCCGCGTTTCCCTCCTATCTTTCTCCGTGTCTCTTCTCTCTCCCCGCTTTTCCCTCTCCAACCTCCTCCTGTCTCCCTCCTCTCTCTCGCCGTGTCTCCTTTCTCTCCCCGTGTCTCACTCTTCTATCTCCCCCTGTCTCCCTCTTGCTTCCCGTGTCTCACTCACTCAGCCACCCACTCAGCCACTCACTCAACCACTCACGTACTCAAGCTTTCAATCAACAACTCACTCACCCAGCCACTCACTCAGCTGCTTAGTCACTCTGCTACCCACTCACTCAACCACTCACTCATTCAGCCTCTCACTCAGCCACTCACTCCCTCAACCACTCAATCACTCAGCCACTCTCTCATTCAATCACTCACCTAGCCACCTGCTTATTTGTTTATTTTACCAGGTAAGGCCCATAAGATATATCTCTTTTTCAGACGTAACCTGGCCACATATGATTGCCCAATTAAGTGGCATTTTACGTGTCAATTTATATCAGCAACTATAAATGTGGAGTGACAAACAGGAGCCGGGCAAAAATTCACAACGAAGGGGAGAGTGAGAGAAACATGCGAACTCCAAATATACAACAGGCATCAGGGTCAGGATTGTTGTATATATTGTCTTGAAAAATAATAAAAATGAAATGAAAAATGCAAAAGGTGTAATTTTACAAAATTAGGTAATTATGTCAATTTATGCAATTACGCTAATTAGACTCGGCTTTGTTGTCTAGGGGTATTACCAATCGTGATAGTTGTCAGTGATGTGTGGGTTCTGGGTCCATATTTGTCGTGTCACTGGGGTTTATAATAGGCTGGTAGGGTGGGTTCATAATGGCCAGGTAGGGTGGGGTTATAATGGCCAGTGAGAGTGGGGTTATAATGGCCAGGTAGGGTGGGGTAAAATGGCCTTGTCAGGGGTCCACCTCCTCCACCACCAGTTCCACCTCAACCTCCTCCACCTCCCACCTCCTCGCAGGAACCCAGACTCAACAGGTGCCATGGGTTGCCACGCTACGTGCAGGAGGAGGAGCTCATCACTTGAATGTGACGAGCAGTGAGCTTATCACTTGAATGTGAGATGCAGTGCGCTCATCACTTGAGTGTGACATGCAGTGAGCTCATCACTTGAATGTGACATGCAGGGAGCTCATCACATGAATGAATGGGACATGCAGTGAGCTCATCACTTGAATGTGACACGCAGTGAGCTCAACACTTGAATGTAACATGTAGTGCACTGACCACTTGAATGTGACATGCAGTGCGCTCATCATTTGAATGTGACATGCAGTGAGTTCGCCACTTGAATGTGACATGCAGTGAGCTCACCACTTGAATGTGACTTGCAGTGAGCTCAACACTTGAATGTGACATGTAGTGCACTGACCACTTGAACGTCATGCAGTGCGCTCATCACTTGAATGTGACATGCAGGGAGCTCATCACATGAATGAATGGGACATGCAGTGAGCTCATCACTTGAATGTGACATGCAGTGAGCTCAACACTTGAATGTGACATGCAGTGAGCTCATCACTTGAAAGTGACATGCAATGAGCTCACCACTTGAAAGTGACATGCAGTGCGCTCATCACTTAAATGTGACATGCAGTGAGCTCGCCACTTGAATGTGACATGCAGTGAGCTCGCCACTTTAATGATATGCAGTGTGCTCGTTACGTGAATAAGACATGCAGTGAGCTCGCCACTTGAATGTGATATGCAGTGAGCTCATCACTTGGACGGGACATGCAGTGTACTCATCACTTGAAAGTGACATGAATTGAGCTCATCACTTGAACATGACATGCCATTTTCTACATCACACGACTATACTGACTAAATATGATGGGTATAGTCGTGTGATGTAGAAAAAAGTTTAGTTGGAGGCATATATTTTTTGTGACGTAAAATTGTAATGTATAATGACTTTTTGTTAGTAGTAGGGTAGTTGCAGTTGCTTAGCGTCAATATACTAAATTCCTCCGCTGATATGTAACCTCAGCTTATTGGAGAGTATATTGAGTATATTGTTTATATTGATGTAGTTTATATTTTAGTTTTTTATCAGTTTACTACACGGTAGTCATTATATAGTGTAGTGTATACCCAGTTACTTAATGTTAACAGCTCAGATTATTGGAGAGTATACTGAGTACATTGATTATATTGATGTAGTTTATATTTATTTTTTTCACATCGGTTTATTGCATGGTAGTAGGGTATGTATAGTTCTTTAGAAACTCCCTTTTTTATTTTCCACATAATGCACTAGCTTGATACGCGGTGGTTTGGGCTGTTGCAGTTCTTTCTTATTAAAATTGAATCTCCCTTTATTATTGCCAATCCTACATGATACACTAACATAATATGACTTTGAGACCCCCCACCTGCCTACACATTCCACAAGGAGTGAATAATCCCATATCTGCATTTGTCATAAACATGCTAAATCCCTCTGTTATGTAAACTTCTTCATCAAGACGCTCTCCTCCTCCCACCCAATTTAAAATACGCTGCCAAGCTTAGCAGTGTTCGTTAGGACGCTGTCTTTCCGACAGCTCTGTTTTTTCACCTGAGGACGGCTGCTTGCGTTGTGGCCTAAACGTGAGAATTTTATTATATTATGTTTGATGTTTATTATTTTATTATTTCCCTTCTACGTGACTTTACTGAAAGAACCAATAATATTGTGCATACCTACTTTTGGTGGGACCTGCTTTCCCTAGAGCAGTGCATACTGACTGTGGTAATACCTGCTATCACTACAGCATTGCATGCTGACAGGTGGTATCCTGCTATGACTACAGCATTGCATACTAACTGTGGTGGTATCCTGCTATGACTACAGCATTGCATGCTGACTGTGGTGGTATCCTGCTATGACTACAGCATTGCATGTTGAGTGGTGGTATCCTGCTATGACTATAGCATTGTATGCTGACTGTGGTGGTATCCTGCTATGACTACAGCATTGCATACAGACTGCGGTGGTATCCTGCTATGACTTCAGCATTGCATACTGATGGTGGTGGTATCCTGCTATGACTAGAGCATTGCATACTGACTGCGGTGGTATCCTGCAATGACTACAGCATTGCATACTGACTGCGGTGGTATCCTGCTATGACTAGAGCATTGCATACTGACTGCGGTGGTATCCTGCTATGACTACAGCATTGCATACTGACTGTGGTGGTATCCTGCTATGACTACAGCATTGCATACTGACTGCGGTGGTATCCTGCAATGACTAGAGCATTGCATGCTGACTGTGGTTGTATCCTGCTATGACTATAGCAGTGCATGCTCACTGTGGTGGTATCTTGCTATGACTACAGCATTGCATGATGACTGTGGTGGTATCCTGCTATGACTACAGCATTGCATGCTGACTGTGGTGGTATCCTGCTATGACTACAGCATTGCATACTGACTGCAGTGGTATCCTGCTATGACATCAGCATTGCATACTGACTGCGGTGGTATCCTGCTATGACTACAGCATTGCATGCTGACTGTGGTTGTATCCTGCTATGACTACAGCATTGCATGCTGACTGTGGTGGTATCCTGCTATGACTACAGCATTGCATGCTGACTGTGGTGGTATCCTGCTATGACTACAGCATTGCATGCTGACTGTGGTGGTATCCTGCTATGACTACAGCATTGCATACTGACTGCAGTGGTATCCTGCTATGACTTCAGCATTGCATACTGACTGCGGTGGTATCCTGCTATGACTAAAGCATTGCATGCTGACTGTGGTTGTATCCTGCTATGACTAGAGCATTGCATGCTGACTGTGGTGGTATCCTGCTATGACTACAGCATTGCATGTTGACTGTGGTGGTATCCTGCTATGACTACAGCATTGCAAGCTGACTGTGGTGGTATCCTGCTATGACTACAGCATTGCATACTGACTGCAGTGGTATCCTGCTATGACTTCAGCATTGCATTCTGACTGTGGTTGTATCCTGCTATGACTATAGCAGTGCATGCTGACTATGGTGATATCCTGCTATGACTACAGCATTGCATACTGACTGTGGTGGTATCCTGCTATGATTACAGCATTGCATCCTGACTGTGGTGGTATCCTGCTATGACTACAGCATTGCGATGCTAACTGTGGTGGTATCCTGCTATGACTACAGCATTGCATGCTGACTGTGGTGGTATCCTGCTATTACTACAGCATTGCATGCTGACTGTGGTCGTTTCCTGCTATGACTCAAGCATTGCATGCTGACTGTGGTGGTATCCTGCTATGACTACAGCATTGTATGCTGACTGTGGTGGTATCCTGCTATGACTACAGCATTACATGCTGACTGTGGTGGTATCCTGCTATGACTACAGCATTGCATGCTGACTGTGGTGGTATCCTGCTATGACTATAGCAGTGCATGCTCACTGTGGTGGTATCCTGCTATGACTACAGCATTGCATACTGACTGCAGTGGTATCCTGCTATGACTACAGCATTGCATACTGATGGTGGTGGTATCCTGCTATGACTAGAGCATTGCATACTGACTGCGGTGGTATCCTGCTATGACTACAGCATTGCATACTGACTGCGGTGGTATCCTGCTATGACTAGAGCATTGCATACTGACTGCGGTGGTATCCTGCTATGACTACAGCATTGCATACTGACTGCGGTGGTATCCTGCTATGACTTCAGCATTGCATACTGATGGTGGTGGTATCCTGCTATGACTAGAGCATTGCATACTGACTGCGGTGGTATCCTGCAATGACTACAGCATTGCATACTGACTGCGGTGGTATCCTGCTATGACTACAGCATTGCATACTGACTGCAGTGGTATCCTGATATGACTTCAGCATTGCATACTGACTGCGGTGGTATCCTGCTATGACTAAAGCATTGCATGCTGACTGTGGTTGTATCCTGCTATGACTAGAGCATTGCATGCTGACTGTGGTGGTATCCTGCTATGACTACAGCATTGCATGCTGACTGTGGTGGTATCCTGCTATGACTACAGCATTGCAAGCTGACTGTGGTGGTATCCTGCTATGACTACAGCATTGCATACTGACTGCAGTGGTATCCTGCTATGACTTCAGCATTGCATTCTGACTGTGGTTGTATCCTGCTATGACTATAGCAGTGCATGCTGACTATGGTGATATCCTGCTATGACTACAGCATTGCATACTGACTGTGGTGGTATCCTGCTATGATTACAGCATTGCATCCTGACTGTGGTGGTATCCTGCTATGACTACAGCATTGCGATGCTAACTGTGGTGGTATCCTGCTATGACTACAGCATTGCATGCTGACTGTGGTGGTATCCTGCTATGACTACAGCATTGCATGCTGACTGTGGTGGTATCCTGCTATGACTATAGCAGTGCATGCTCACTGTGGTGGTATCCTGCTATGACTACTGCATTGCATACTGACTGCAGTGGTATCCTGCTATGACTACAGCATTGCATACTGATGGTGGTGGTATCCTGCTATGACTAGAGCATTGCATACTGACTGCGGTGGTATCCTGCTATGACTACAGCATTGCATACTGACTGCGGTGGTATCCTGCTATGACTAGAGCATTGCATACTGACTGCGGTGGTATCCTGCTATGACTACAGCATTGCATACTGACTGCGGTGGTATCCTGCTATGACTTCAGCATTGCATACTGATGGTGGTGGTATCCTGCTATGACTAGAGCATTGCATACTGACTGCGGTGGTATCCTGCAATGACTACAGCATTGCATACTGACTGCGGTGGTATCCTGCTATGACTACAGCATTGCATACTGACTGCAGTGGTATCCTGCTATGACTTCAGCATTGCATACTGACTGCGGTGGTATCCTGCTATGACTAAAGCATTGAATGCTGACTGTGGTTGTATCCTGCTATGACTAGAGCATTGCATGCTGACTGTGGTGGTATCCTGCTATGACTACAGCATTGCATGCTGACTGTGGTGGTATCCTGCTATGACTACAGCATTGCAAGCTGACTGTGGTGGTATCCTGCTATGACTACAGCATTGCATACTGACTGCAGTGGTATCCTGCTATGACTTCAGCATTGCATTCTGACTGTGGTTGTATCCTGCTATGACTATAGCAGTGCATGCTGACTATGGTGATATCCTGCTATGACTACAGCATTGCATACTGACTGTGGTGGTATCCTGCTATGATTACAGCATTGCATCCTGACTGTGGTGGTATCCTGCTATGACTACAGCATTGCGATGCTAACTGTGGTGGTATCCTGCTATGACTACAGCATTGCATGCTGACTGTGGTGGTATCCTGCTATTACTACAGCATTGCATGCTGACTGTGGTCGTTTCCTGCTATGACTCAAGCATTGCATGCTGACTGTGGTGGTATCCTGCTATGACTACAGCATTGTATGCTGACTGTGGTGGTATCCTGCTATGACTACAGCATTACATGCTGACTGTGGTGGTATCCTGCTATGACTACAGCATTGCATGCTGACTGTGGTGGTATCCTGCTATGACTATAGCAGTGCATGCTCACTGTGGTGGTATCCTGCTATGACTACAGCATTGCATACTGACTGCAGTGGTATCCTGCTATGACTACAGCATTGCATACTGATGGTGGTGGTATCCTGCTATGACTAGAGCATTGCATACTGACTGCGGTGGTATCCTGCTATGACTACAGCATTGCATACTGACTGCGGTGGTATCCTGCTATGACTAGAGCATTGCATACTGACTGCGGTGGTATCCTGCTATGACTACAGCATTGCATTCTGACTGCGGTGGTATCCTGCTATGACTTCAGCATTGTATACTGATGGTGGTGGTATCCTGCTATGACTAGAGCATTGCATACTGACTGCGGTGGTATCCTGCAATGACTACAGCATTGCATACTGACTG
This sequence comes from Petromyzon marinus, assembly GCF_048934315.1. NCBI lineage: Eukaryota > Metazoa > Chordata > Hyperoartia > Petromyzontiformes > Petromyzontidae > Petromyzon > Petromyzon marinus. The sequence goes on from NW_027423250.1 coordinate 93,854, forward strand.
CGGTGGTATGCTGCTATGACTAGAGCATTGCATACTGACTGCGATGGTATCCTGCTATGACTACAGCATTGCATACTGACTGCGGTGGTATCCTGCTATGACTACAGCATTGCATACTGACTGCGGTGGTATCCTGCTATAACTAGAGCATTGCATGCTGACTGTGGTTGTATCCTGCTATGACTATAGCAGTGCATGCTCACTGTAGTGGTATCTTGCTATGACTACAGCATTTCATGCTGACTGTGGTGGTATCCTGCTATGACTACAGCATTGCATGCTGACTGTGGTGGTATCCTGCTATGACTACAGCATTGCATACTGACTGCAGTGGTATCCTGCTATGACATCAGCATTGCATACTGACTGCGGTGGTATCCTGCTATGACTACAGCATTGCATGCTGACTGTGGTTGTATCCTGCTATGACTACAGCATTGCATGCTGACTGTGGTGGTATCCTGCTATGACTACAGCATTGCATACTGACTGTGGTGGTATCCTGCTATGACTACAGCATTGCATGCTGACTGTGGTGGTATCCTGCTATGACTACAGCATTGCATACTGACTGCAGTGGTATCCTGCTATGACTTCAGCATTGCATACTGACTGCGGTGGTATCCTGCTATGACTAAAGCATTGCATGCTGACTTTGGTTGTATCCTGCTATGACTAGAGCATTGCATGCTGACTGTGGTGGTATCCTGCTATGACTACAGCATTGCATGCTGACTGTGGTGGTATCCTGCTATGACTACAGCATTGCATGCTGACTGTGGTGGTATCCTGCTATGACTACAGCATTGCATACTGACTGCAGTGGTTTCCTGCTATGACTTCAGCATTGCATTCTGACTGTGGTTGTATCCTGCTATGACTATAGCAGTGCATGCTGACTATGGTGATATCCTGCTATGACTACAGCATTGTGATGCTGACTGTGGTGATATCCTGCTATGACTACAGCATTGCATGCTGACTGTGGTCGTTTCCTGCTATGACTCAAGCATTGCATGCTGACTGTGGTGGTATCCTGCTATGACTACAGCATTGTATGCTGACTGTGGTGGTATCCTGCTATGACTACAGCATTACATGCTGACTGTGGTGGTATCCTGCTATGACTACAGCATTGCATGCTGACTGTGGTGGTATCCTGCTATGACTATAGCAGTGCATGCTCACTGTGGTGGTATCCTGCTATGACTACAGCATTGCATACTGACTGCAGTGGTATCCTGCTATGACTACAGCATTGCATACTGATGGTGGTGGTATCCTGCTATGACTAGAGCATTGCATACTGACTGCGGTGGTATCCTGCTATGACTACAGCATTGCATACTGACTGCGGTGGTATCCTGCTATGACTAGAGCATTGCATACTGACTGCGGTGGTATCCTGCTATGACTACAGCATTGCATACTGACTGCGGTGGTATCCTGCTATGACTTCAGCATTGCATACTGATGGTGGTGGTATCCTGCTATGACTAGAGCATTGCATACTGACTGCGGTGGTATCCTGCAATGACTACAGCATTGCATACTGACTGCGGTGGTATCCTGCTATGACTACAGCATTGCATACTGACTGCAGTGGTATCCTGCTATGACTTCAGCATTGCATACTGACTGCGGTGGTATCCTGCTATGACTAAAGCATTGCATGCTGACTGTGGTTGTATCCTGCTATGACTAGAGCATTGCATGCTGACTGTGGTGGTATCCTGCTATGACTACAGCATTGCATGCTGACTGTGGCGGTATCCTGCTATGACTACAGCATTGCAAGCTGACTGTGGTGGTATCCTGCTATGACTACAGCATTGCATACTGACTGCAGTGGTATCCTGCTATGACTTCAGCATTGCATTCTGACTGTGGTTGTATCCTGCTATGACTATAGCAGTGCATGCTGACTATGGTGATATCCTGCTATGACTACAGCATTGCATACTGACTGTGGTGGTATCCTGCTATGATTACAGCATTGCATCCTGACTGTGGTGGTATCCTGCTATGACTACAGCATTGCGATGCTAACTGTGGTGGTATCCTGCTATGACTACAGCATTGCATGCTGACTGTGGTGGTATCCTGCTATGACTACAGCATTGCATGCTGACTGTGGTGGTATCCTGCTATGACTATAGCAGTGCATGCTCACTGTGGTGGTATCCTGCTATGACTACAGCATTGCATACTGACTGCAGTGGTATCCTGCTATGACTACAGCATTGCATACTGATGGTGGTGGTATCCTGCTATGACTAGAGCATTGCATACTGACTGCGGTGGTATCCTGCTATGACTACAGCATTGCATACTGACTGCGGTGGTATCCTGCTATGACTAGAGCATTGCATACTGACTGCGGTGGTATCCTGCTATGACTACAGCATTGCATACTGATTGCGGTGGTATCCTGCTATGACTTCAGCATTGCATACTGATGGTGGTGGTATCCTGCTATGACTAGAGCATTGCATACTGACTGCGGTGGTATCCTGCAATGACTACAGCATTGCATACTGACTGCGGTGGTATCCTGCTATGACTACAGCATTGCATACTGACTGCAGTGGTATCCTGCTATGACTTCAGCATTGCATACTGACTGCGGTGGTATCCTGCTATGACTAAAGCATTGCATGCTGACTGTGGTTGTATCCTGCTATGACTAGAGCATTGCATGCTGACTGTGGTGGTATCCTGCTATGACTACAGCATTGCATGCTGACTGTGGTGGTATCCTGCTATGACTACAGCATTGCAAGCTGACTGTGGTGGTATCCTGCTATGACTACAGCATTGCATACTGACTGCAGTGGTATCCTGCTATGACTTCAGCATTGCATTCTGACTGTGGTTGTATCCTGCTATGACTATAGCAGTGCATGCTGACTATGGTGATATCCTGCTATGACTACAGCATTGCATACTGACTGTGGTGGTATCCTGCTATGATTACAGCATTGCATCCTGACTGTGGTGGTATCCTGCTATGACTACAGCATTGCGATGCTAACTGTGGTGGTATCCTGCTATGACTACAGCATTGCATGCTGACTGTGGTGGTATCCTGCTATTACTACAGCATTGCATGCTGACTGTGGTCGTTTCCTGCTATGACTCAAGCATTGCATGCTGACTGTGGTGGTATCCTGCTATGACTACAGCATTGTATGCTGACTGTGGTGGTATCCTGCTATGACTACAGCATTACATGCTGACTGTGGTGGTATCCTGCTATGACTACAGCATTGCATGCTGACTGTGGTGGTATCCTGCTATGACTATAGCAGTGCATGCTCACTGTGGTGGTATCCTGCTATGACTACAGCATTGCATACTGACTGCAGTGGTATCCTGCTATGACTACAGCATTGCATACTGATGGTGGTGGTATCCTGCTATGACTAGAGCATTGCATACTGACTGCGGTGGTATCCTGCTATGACTACAGCATTGCATACTGACTGCGGTGGTATCCTGCTATGACTAGAGCATTGCATACTGACTGCGGTGGTATCCTGCTATGACTACAGCATTGCATACTGACTGCGGTGGTATCCTGCTATGACTTCAGCATTGTATACTGATGGTGGTGGTATCCTGCTATGACTAGAGCATTGCATACTGACTGCGGTGGTATCCTGCAATGACTACAGCATTGCATACTGACTGCGGTGGTATGCTGCTATGACTAGAGCATTGCATACTGACTGCGGTGGTATCCTGCTATGACTACAGCATTGCATACTGACTGCGGTGGTATCCTGCTATGACTACAGCATTGCATACTGACTGCGGTGGTATCCTGCTATAACTAGAGCATTGCATGCTGACTGTGGTTGTATCCTGCTATGACTATAGCAGTGCATGCTCACTGTAGTGGTATCTTGCTATGACTACAGCATTTCATGCTGACTGTGGTGGTATCCTGCTATGACTACAGCATTGCATGCTGACTGTGGTGGTATCCTGCTATGACTACAGCATTGCATACTGACTGCAGTGGTATCCTGCTATGACATCAGCATTGCATACTGACTGCGGTGGTATCCTGCTATGACTACAGCATTGCATGCTGACTGTGGTTGTATCCTGCTATGACTACAGCATTGCATGCTGACTGTGGTGGTATCCTGCTATGACTACAGCATTGCATACTGACTGTGGTGGTATCCTGCTATGACTACAGCATTGCATGCTGACTGTGGTGGTATCCTGCTATGACTACAGCATTGCATACTGACTGCAGTGGTATCCTGCTATGACTTCAGCATTGCATACTGACTGCGGTGGTATCCTGCTATGACTAAAGCATTGCATGCTGACTGTGGTTGTATCCTGCTATGACTAGAGCATTGCATGCTGACTGTGGTGGTATCCTGCTATGACTACAGCATTGCATGCTGACTGTGGTGGTATCCTGCTATGACTACAGCATTGCATGCTGACTGTGGTGGTATCCTGCTATGACTACAGCATTGCATACTGACTGCAGTGGTATCCTGCTATGACTTCAGCATTGCATTCTGACTGTGGTTGTATCCTGCTATGACTATAGCAGTGCATGCTGACTATGGTGATATCCTGCTATGACTACAGCATTGCATACTGACTGTGGTGGTATCCTGCTATGATTACAGCATTGCATCCTGACTGTGGTGGTATCCTGATATGACTACAGCATTGCGATGCTAACTGTGGTGGTATCCTGCTATGACTACAGCATTGCATGCTGACTGTGGTGGTATCCTGCTATTACTACAGCATTGCATGCTGACTGTGGTCGTTTCCTGCTGATGTAGCCCAAGGGTCATAAAGAAGTGGGCGGGGCTAGTGATGTTAAAGTGAGAAATTTGCATGTTATTGTAAGATCGGAGGGCGACTTCCACGCCAAGGGTGCAGAGGTGGCTATTGTAATGTGAGAGATTAGCATGTCAATGTAAGATCGCAGAGCCGCCGCCACGACGAGGACGCGAGCGACTGTGTCTGTGTTAGTGTGAGACATTTAACCTGTTAAAGTAAAATCAGAGAGTCGAAAATAACAACTAACATCGGAAGGTAGGATGGAAACATCACGGCCAGTTATGACATAAACTGGTTAATAACGTCCTTCCAATGATTAGTCAGTCTACCCATTTTCTCGGTTGAAATTGTGTCTGTGTCTATATACAGTGGTACCTCGGTATACGACCGCTTTGGAATACGTCGAAATTGGTATATATCGTGTTTTTACGAGAAAAAATGTCTTGGGATACGACGTCTTGCTTGGGATACGACGCGCTTGCTAGAACTTGTATGGGTCGGGATGAGTCACCGCGTACAGTACCCGCGTATGCCCCGTTCACGACTGAAACAAAGCGAGAGGGGCGGGATGGCGTGGGGGAGAGGGGAGAGAGGCGGGGGACGTGGGGGAGAGGAGCGGGGGGCATGGGGGAGATGGGCAGGGGGCGTGGCAGATAGGAGCGGGGGGCGTGGGGGAGAGGAGCGGGGGGAGAGGGGCGGGGGCAGCGTTGGGGAGAGGGGCGGGGGGCGTGGGGGGCTGCCCCCATGGAGGGTGAAGCCCCGGGTCGAGGCGCGCGCGCGCGTGCGTGGTTGAGGCATGCCACGTGACCAGCGCAGCTGGCAGCAACGCGGTCACGTTGCTTCTGTATGCATTTTAGTAATTAGTGTCTAAATTACCTTCTGGAACGAATTAACGACGTATACCGAGGTACCACTTTACCTGGATGGCTGCATGAACGAATCGTTCACAATCTGGGTGATCTAGCAGCAGAGGGTTTTAAGGAAAACCGCTTGGTTGGTTCGATTAAAGATGTCGAATCAGTGATGATATTATTTTTTTTTTAACGAGGCAGTTGGTGGGATCTCTATTGATTTTTGTATAGCTACCATCATTAAGTAGGTCCTGAATTTTGTTCTTGTATGTGGTTTTGTCCATGATGTCTGTGGGATTGCCCTTGTCAGCTGAGAGAATGAAGATGTGCTCTATCTTTTTGAATTGAGAAAGCTCAAAGTGCTCATCCTTACCGATGTTGCTAGTAGGTGACTTAGCGTTTTTAAGGATTGCAGCGATTTCCGATCTTGCCACGTCTGCAGTAATATGTCCCAAACCCTTAAGGTCTCCTTAGACCTGGGCAATGATATCATCAACTGGGATGTGTTTAGGGGTGACTGCAAAATTCAACCCTTTGGCTAGAACCGATTTTAGGCTGTCGGAAATTGGACTGTTACTCTGAATGATAACAATCGTGTCAACCTCGAACTTTGTTGTAGCTGATGTTTTCACGGAAAAATTTGTGACAGATGCCATACAGGCATGCACTGTATGTCCGTCCTTGTGGAAGAGGTACGCAGATGACATGTTCGTCATCTGGCCATGTGACCGACCAGCTCTGAACCAGTTCCTCAACCAATTCCATACACCCAGCCATCAAATTCACCATGGAGGTGGAAAAGGATGGCAAGTTACCATTCTTGGATGTTTTAATCGAAAAGAGACCAGATGGATCAATGGGACACTGTCTACAGGAAAGCCACCCATATGGATGCCTACCTAAAACCTGACTCCCACCACCATCCATCCCAGAAGAATTCCCTCATCAAAACTCTACACCATAGAGCTCGATGTATTTCCGACCATCATCTCCTAGCCAGTGAACTGGAACACGTACACCAAGCTCTCAAGATGAATGGATATTCAGACTACACAATGCTTAAAGCTATCACCCCAACCGCTGAGAAAGAACCATCTGAGGACCCAATCAATACCGTCACCTTGCCATACATAGCAGGGGTCACCAAAAATATTTCCAAAATCATTCATAATCTGCGAAGGATGTGATCTCTGACATGCAATACCCCGGCGTCTACAAACTAAGCTGTGTCTGTGGCAGTAGTTACATTGGGGAAACTAAGCGACATGTCTTGGACCGTGTTCGGGAACATAAGGCAGATCTGAAACATGGTAGGACCAATACCTCGGCTGTGGCTGATCACTGTTTAAATGCGATGAGCTCACACGAAATTGATTTATCCAAAACGAAAGTACTTTGCAAACCCACCGGCTATCACCAAAGATTCGTTCATGAAGCCATCCAGATATATAGACACAGACACAATTTCAACCGAGAATATGGGTACAAACTGAGCAATCATTTGAAGGACGGTATTAACCAGTTCAAGTCATAACTGGCTGTGATGTTTCCATCCTACCTTCCGATGTTAGTTGTTATTTTCGACTTTCTGATTTTACATTAATAGGTTAAATGTCTCACACTAACACAGCCACCATCGCTCACGTCCTCGACATCGCAGCGGCTTTGCAATCTTACATTAACATGCTAATCTCTCACATTACAATAGCCACCTCTGTGCCCTCGGCGTGGAAGTCGCCCTCCCATCTTACATTAACATGCAAATTTCTCATTTAACATCACTAGCCCCGCCCACTTTGTTTGTGACCCTTGGGCTACACCCATTTCAAACCTATAAAAAGTCTGCCTCAGCAGCTTTCCCCCTCCTTTTTCCTCCTGATGACGATTGCTTATGTTGCGATCGAAACGTCATAGTTTTTTGTTTTATAATTTTGTTCTGCGTGACTTTACCAAAAGATACTCTTTGGTTCTTTCGAAAAGGAACGTAGGTATAAAAATAAAAAAATAAAAATTATATATCACGACGTTTCGATTGCAACACAATCGGTCATTCTCAGACAGAAAAAAATAATCCAGCAATGGAACTGAAGAACCAGCGGGCCATACCTACGTAACTTTTACCGAAATAACCAAAAAGTATGGATTCCTGCAGTCACGAAAGCTTTAAGCCATGGTTTATGCTCCTTAATAAATGAAGACACCAAAACGTCTTGACCGCTTACGACGTATGGTGCCTCGTCAGCAGCATCGGGCTCCCTTGAATCAGTGTTGGTGAACTGCCGATATTACACAGACTCTCGTCTTGAAATGGGGGATGAGTTGAGAAAATCTAGAAATCCCCGTGGAGGACAAATAGAGCGGACTTTGAACGTTGGAATGTAAGCTCGTGGATTATTGCATTGCGCGGGTGCATGGGGATATTGCGGGGACAGTGGCTTCCACACAGAACTTCGATGTGGGGTCTATCTCCGTTAGATTATTGGGCAAGTTGTAACACAGGGGCGCGTTGAATATGGAAGACTACATACTCTAATCTCCGCTAACAGATTATATCCTCATGTTTGCGTCAGGATAAACAATTCATACATTACAGCCTACGGTGCTGCACATTTCAGGTTGCGGTAGTGCTATGGTTAACGTGCTGTGATACAAACCCGGCAATCCAGGTTCGATTCCCGTTCACGGTCAACACCTGCGATGGTTATCTGAACCGGTCCCGGGCCTCCCCTTGGTCGACTTAGCCTTAAATGAGTACCTAGTGCGGTTTGTAGTAAGCTTCGCCACTGAGGAGACAAAGGCGGCTGGGAATGGTGCTGTTAAGGCTTCAGCGGGGATCTTTGTCTTTGTTTGCTACACAGCATAGGTCGGCCTCTGTAGAGGAGGCAGAGGAGCAGGCTCGTGAAGGACGCTACTGGGCAGTGCCAGGGTAGGTGCACTGTGAGTCTATTGGGCAGTTGGAGGCCGTCACCCTCTAACAACAGCAGAGGTTGGAGGAGCAACGCTCAGAACTAGCATCATCAGGCGGCAGCAAGCATTGTGTATAAATTCACCTGTTTTGGTCTTAAGGAAAATCGTGCAAAATAGAGAAAAGGTAAGAAAGTCACAAAACATAAATACATAACCAAACAAATTATGAAGTCCAAATTTGCAACACTGAATGCATTCTTGGGGCAAGGCAGCAAAACAAAAAACAATAGTCCCAGATTTCGATTTAAAGCTTTCATGACTGCAATGATTCATCTTCTTTGGTTCTTTCGGTAAAGTCACGTAGAATGAGAATAAAATAATAAATTGACAAAATAAAATGACGCAATAATATTCTCATCAGAAGGCCGATGTGTTGTGGCCGAAACGTCGTGAGAATATTATTGTGTTATTGTATTTTATCAATTTATTATTTTATTCTCATTCTACGTGACTTTACCGAAAGAACCAAAGAAGAATAGTCCCAGACTTCACCAAAACAACAACACACTGCACATGAACATTGAACTATCGATGCATGAGGGGCAAGGATCAAGGATACAAATCACATCTGCAATTTATTTTGTGTCCAACAACTCCGATTATAACGTTTGGCTCCGTACTATGCAAAATTAGTTAAATGTACAACAGTTATAGTCTGCAACGTCAAAGGCTTGGTCACCTATTCATATTTTTGTTTGAGGAAGAGTTAAATGGAAATTTGATGCACGTCTTATGTTTCTTGGGTTAATGAATTAGCTAAGTGCAACACAGATTTGCCAATACGGGTTTTATGAATGACCAGGGCCCACTTTAGATGTCTTCTTGCATCAAGGCGATGTGAGACTGGATTGTAAGATGTTTAAGTCGAGGGAACACCTAGCCTGGCATGCAATCAGTGTGTTTGGTAGCTGCACGACTATCTGATGAGCTCTCGGGTTGGAAAACGCGTGGCGCATCGTGCCAATGCGCGACGTTTCGCCTGCCCAGTTCCTCAGGAAGCTCGCTCGCTCCAGGCACGTGGGGCGCAACATTCATGCGGTACAACAAATAAAAGATCCCCCGCGTAGGCTTAACAGACCGTTGGGGCAAGTGCTGTTACGGAGCACCGCCTATGAAGGCCAGCACGGCACGTGGGGTTGGGTGGCCAGCACCACCCCCGGCCGCCTTTGTCTCTCCCGAGTGGCGATGTTTACACATCGCACCAGGTACTCATTTGAGGCTGAGTCGACCTAGAAGAGGCCCAGGACCGGTTCACATAATCGAACTCGGGTCGCCAGGATCTTAGCGCAAAATACACTATTTTCAAATGAATATGAGTTTTAGTCCATGTTAATTTATGGCCATATGTATGCCTATATATATTGATAAATATTAATAATGTTGTTCATTTACAGAGATGCAGAGTTAAATTGAGACTATATGGATGAATAAAACAAGATACAGAGAAGTCAGCAAAGTGACATTCTATCAGCAATGCCATCCATTCAGAGCATCGGCTCGATAACCGATGTGCCACCGCTCCCCACACGCGGTACAACGCACACCTGTGAACATCAATCGGAGAATTCGTAGCCTCTTTGTAGATGCCATTCCGGATAAAGCCCTCTCTCCATGAGTGTTACTGTGTTCTTTACTTTGCCACGGTTCGGTAAAGGGGTCGGTGCCTCAGGGACCGGCCGTTCAAGTACTCACCACTGACGTTAGCGTTGCGCTCTCTTGCTCGTCACTAAGCGAGCATTGGATCCAGCAGCGGATTGACGAGATTGCCGGTGCGCCTCTCATTGCTGCCTCGGGTGTAACTGCTGCTGCATTCCCCATTCCAGTAAAAAGTCATTATCTTTGTTCAATCTATAACTATAGACTTAAAAGTTACAATGTAAATTCTAGATTTAAAGCTTTCGTGATTGCTAGGATCCATACTCTTTGGTTCTATTGGGTAAAGTCACGTAGGTGAAAATAAAATAACAAAAAATCACGACGTTTCGGCCACGACACAAGCGGCCTTCATCAGGTGAAGGGACGAGACTGTCTGGAGGACAGCGCTGGAGTGGAAGAAGCCACGCTTAGATCACGACCTTTAAGCTGTGTGAGAAGAAAAAGACCACGTGCCTTGACAAAGGAATTAGCATATAATTTAACATTGAAATGGCTCATTGAAATAGCTAAGTTAAAGTATACACATCCGCAGAGGTACCCCTTGACAAAGGAATTAGCGTTGGAGTGGAAGAAGCCACGCTTAGATCGCGATCTTTAAGCTGTGTGAGAAGGAAAAGGCCAAGTGCCTTGACAAAGGAATTGGCATATAATTTAGCATTGAAATGGCTCATTGAAATAGCTAAGTTAAAGTATACACATCCGCAGAGGTACCCCTTGACAAAGGAATTAGCATCGAATTTAGCATTGAAATGGCTGAGTGATTAGCTTGTAACTGGTCACAGAAATAGCTACGTTAAAGTTAGAGCATATACGTTCACCGAGGCACCTAGTACTCATCAAACAGGAGAATTTAGCGAAACACAACCACGCTCAGACATCGGACCTGTGTGCGAGCAAACAAGGTGTTCTGACAAAGAAATTAGCATAAAAATTAGCATTTGATTGTCGGATTTTAGGAAAGAGGTGGTGTACGTGCCGGTGGACTCGCAGTTTTGCGCGGGGGGGGGGGGGGGGGAAGGGGGGAGGGGGGAGTTTACCTATTGACGGTGTGAAAAGGGGGAATTTATAAGAGCTGCGAAAGTTTGGGGTACCACTACTTGAAAAATATACTGTACCATTGAAATTAGTTTAATGTTTAGTTCGATTTAGAACATCTTTCCAATGGATGCTTAATTTGAAACCATCCTCTCGGTTGAAATTGTGTCTGCGTTTGTAGATCTGAATTTCTTCATGAACAAATCTCTGATAAAAGCCCGTGGGTTTGCAAAGAACCTTGGTATCGGAGAAAATTATATCGTGATCCCCCACGGCGTTGTAACATTGATCAGCCACGGCAGAAGAATTCGTTTTGCCGTGTTTCAAATCTGATTTGTGCTCGCGAATTTGGTCAGAGGCATGTCGCTTTGTCTCACCGATGTAGCAATCACCGCAGGTACAACTCAATTTGTAAACCCGGGGTACTGTAAATCAGGAATGACATCCTTCACGGATGGGATCAGATCACGAATTTTGTGTACTGTATTTAACCGGACCTGGATCTTGTGTTTGTTTAGAATTTTGGAAATCTTTTTAGTAACGCCTGCTATATATGGAAGTGTGATGGTTTTGACCGGAGTATCAAGTGGTTGTTTCTGTATGGAGGGAGAGACAGCTTGGCGGATGGTACGGTCAGAGTAACCATTCCTTTTGAGGGCCAGGTGTACATGTTTCAATTCACTGGTCAGGTGGTGTTGGTCCGAAATGCAATGAGCCCTATGGTATAAAGTTTTGATGAGATAATTATTTTGGGCTGGGTGGTGGTGGGAATCAGGTTTCAAGTAGGAATCTGTGTGGGTGGGTTTCCTGTAGACAGAATGCCCCAATGAGCCATCAGGTCTACTCTCAAACAGAACATCTAAGAATGGTAGCTTGCCATCTTTCTTCACTTCCATGGTGAATTTGATGGCGGGATGTCTGGAATTGATGTGGTGTAGGAAAAGGTTCAGAGCTGGGAGGCCATGTGGCCAAATGACGAAAGTGTCATCCACATATCTCTTCCACAGGGAAGGTCTGAGGGTGGAAGTCTGGATAGCGTCTGATTCAAATTTCTCCATGAAAATATTGGCTATCACTGGTGATAAGGGGGATCCCATGGGGTACCCTCATTTTGTTTGTAGAAGGAGCCCTTCCAAATAAAGTAGGTATTGTTGAGGCAGTGCCTAACCAGTGCAGGTGTGTCGGGGTCTAGTCCATGTTGGACCAAATTTTCAATTATTTCAATATATTTTCATGGCGAAATTTGAATCAGACGCTATCCAGACTTCCACCCTCAGACCTTCCCTGTGAAAGAGATATGTGGATGACACTTTCGTCATTTGGCCACATGGCCTCCCAGCTCTGAACCTTTTCCTACACCACATCAGTTCCAGACATCCCGCCATCAAATTCACCATGGAACTGGAGAAAGATGGCAAGCTACCATTCTTAGATGTTCTGTTTGAGAGGAGACCTGATGGCTCATTGGGGCATTCTGTCTACAGGAAACCCACCCACACAGATTCCTACTTGAAACCTGATTCCCACCACCACCCAGCCCAAAAGAATTCTCTCATCAAAACTTTATACCATAGGGCTCATTGCATTTCGGACCAACACCACCTGACCAGTGAATTAAAACATATACACCTGGCCCTCAAAAGGAATGGTTACTCTAACCGTACCATCCGCCAAGCTGTCTCTCCCTCCATACAGAAACAACCACTTGATACTCTGGTGAAAGCCATCACACTTCCATATATAGCAGGTGTTACTAAAAATATTTCCAAAATTCTAAACAAACACAAGATCCAGGTCCGGTTCAATACAGTACACAAAATTCGTGATCTGATCCCATCTGTGAAGGATGTCATTCCTGATTTACAGTACCCCGGGGTTTACAAATTGAGTTGTACCTGCGGTGATTGCTACATCGGTGAGACAAAGCGACATGTCTCTGACCGAATTCGCGAGCACAAATCATATTTGAAACACGGCAAAATAATTATTCTGCCGTGGCTGATCACTGTTACAATGCTGTGGGGGATCACGATATAATTTTCTCCGATACCAAGGTTCTTTGCAAACCCACGGGCTTTTATCAGAGATTTGTTCATGAAGCAATTCAGATCTACAAACACAGACACAATTTCAACCGAGAGGATGGTTTCAAATTAAGCAACCATTGGAAAGATGTTCTAAATCGAACTAAACATTAAACTAATTTCAATGGTACAGTATAGTTTTCAAGTAGTGGTACCCCAAACTTTCGCAGCTCTTATAAAATCCCCCTTTTCACACCATCAATAGGTAAACTCCCCCCTCCCCCCTCCCCCCCCCCCCCCGCGCCAAACTGCGAGTCCACCGGCACGTACACCACCTCTTTCCTAAAATCCGCCAATCAAATGCTAACTTTTAATGCTAATTTCTTTGTCAGAACACCTTGTTTGCTCGCACACAGGTCCGATGTCTGAGCGTGGTTGTGTTTCGCTAAATTCTCCTGTTTGATGAGTACTAGGTGCCTCGGTGAACGTATATGCTCTAAATTTAACATAGCTATTTCTGCGAGCAGTTACAAGCTAATCACTCAGCTATTTCAATGCTAAATTCAATGCTAATCCCTTTGTCAAAGGGTACCTCTGCGGATGTGTATACTTTAATTTAGCTATTTTAATGAGCCATTTCAATGCTAAATTATATGGTAATTCCTTTGTCAAGGCACTTGTCCTTTTTCTTCTCACACAGCTTAAAGGTCGTGATCTAAGCGTGGCTTCTTCCACTCCAGCGCTAATTCCTTTGTCAAGGGGTACCTCTGCGGATGTGTATACTTTATCTTAGCTATTTCAATGAGCCATTTCAATGCTAAATTATATGCTAATTCCTTTGTCAAGGCGCGTGGTCTTTTTCTTCTTACAATGTAAAGTTACATTTTAATGTGCAACGTCTGGCACTTTCCTTGCTGTTGTTTAAACCGAGCTTGGAAATTTATATACTTTTGAAATATGACCTTGTACACTTTATCTATGTTATATATTCATTCTTGGTGCTTTGCTTACCTTTCCTCTACTTTGCACTCCTATTCGTGTTTTTGCATTGTTGTAACTTTTTGACTGGCCCCTTTGGGACACCTTTGAAAAAGAGCTTGAGAGCTCATCGGATTTCTCCAGGATAAATAAAGATTCTGATTCTGAACTAATTTCACCACAAAATGTATTTATATGAAAAAAATACCGTCAAGGCCGTGAAATCGTCGTGCCTCCTCGTAATGCGAGAAACTGAGATTTACCTGAGGGGGGCCACGGTGACAAGATGTTAACTCCCTCGATTGGTATACAGAAGACCGTGGGTTTGATCCCGACTGTGACGCCTGCTGCATATTTGGAGTTTGCATGTCTTTCTCCCTGTGGTCGAGTGGATTTTTCTCCGGGTCCTCCAATTTTTCCCTCCACATTTAGAATCAATATGCCTTTAGAGTATTTGGCTGCTATAAATTCGCACGTGATAAGTTACTTCGTTGTGCTATAATTTGTGGTCAGCTCATTTATAAAAAGAGCTGTACAGCTTAATGGGACTTACCAGGTAAAATAAAAAAATAGTGAGTCAGTTAGATTAGTCCCGACAATGCTCCTATCGGGTGCACAGGGCACAGCGAGGCAACCAGAACAGGTGATGAGTCATCACGCGAATCTGATTCTCGTCTACTCTTGCATATGGCAGCAATCGGCTCGGGAGCTCAGGAACTGGATGCCAATGTCAAGGTCTGCTAGCCACGAGAGGACTGCAGGAGAGAATTTGTGTAGTGTTATTCCTCCTCCATTGAAGGAGTGCAGACAACAGTGGTTTAATAACAGTCAGCACAAAGCATTACACTACTAATAATACTCATCTACAATTAGCTCGTAATCCACAGGAATTAGCAGTTAATCCACTTTAAATTTCCTCGTAATCAATATTTACTTATATCCAGGAAAGCCACATTGAGTGGAAAGACTCATTTTAAGGAGGGGCTTGCTGATGCTACATTGAGTTTTTATTTTAAGTTGTTCATAGCCAATAAATGATCAGCTGTGTTTATCATTATACGCAAGTGGGAGCAAACCCAATAACCTGGTGAAAACCCACGTGTTGCACGAGGCAACGTTCAATCCCGGTTCAGATTGAAACAGATGGCGATTAGTCCACTTGATGTATCGCCCTCTCCTGACGAGCCAGGGTAAGGCACTTCCTCGAAGCCCACGGGAAGGGAGTTTCACGACATCATCTGTGGGTGATCCACCAACCCTCCCTGCTGCCTCTATAGTGCTGGATTACCGGGGACGTGCGAAGCCGCCACCACCCGGTTCTCTCTCATATGTACGATGTTACATATGGACACAGTCATCGTGGTAATGTTTATTGCAGGGCAGACCGGTATCCATCAACATCACGAACCCACTGCGTGAGGCTATTTCAGCAAGAAGACCGTCCCTCTGCAGAGCAAGGGTCGTGCTCATCAAGATGCTCCTCGTGACTCATCGCCTGCTGAGGAGTTCCCACTCTGTGACTGTGCGCCCGATAGCAGCATCGCCGCCGGGACTCCTTTGGGGTGATGTATCTAGCAATGTAAAAGGAAATGGTGTTTCCCTGCCTCAAGGCCATCTCTGTGAAACATAATAAACACAGAGTGGGAATTGTGACTCGGCTCAGGTGAAACATTCACAGATGGCATCTTTATTCAGAGCAGGTGAAATACAACGATCATAGGCGATGCTGACAAGGGCAGCCCTTTAAAAAGATAGATTTTAACAGCAAGACTTAAAAATATTGGGAAATATACAACATAATTAGGTGTTTGTTGATCTTCTTTGGCACCGTACGTAGCCAACCGTGCTAATCGGAGGTGCGGGGGAAGGACAACAAACTACCGAAAGAACCAAGAATATATTATATGCATTGTCTTTGAAACTGGTTGGTCCACACCAGAGACAGCTTTTTTGGAGCCTAGTCTCAAACAGTGTTAATGCAGACAAGATTCCTTGTTAAAGGTTTCACTTTGGTGTTTTAACATCTTAACACCTATATTCTTTTTGATTTAAAGCTTTCGTGACTGCAGGCATTCATATTCTTGGTTCTTTCGGTAAAGTCACGTAGAAGGGAAACAATCAAATTATAAAAATATAAAACAATAAAATTCTCAAGACGTTTCGACTGTAACACAAGCAATTATCATCATGATGATTGTTTTATATTTTTATTCTTTTATTGTTTCCCTTCTACGTGACTTTACCGAAAGAACCAAGAATATTAATCCCTGCAGTCACGAAAGCTTTAAATCAAAATCTTAACACTTGTTTTGTTGCCAGATAAAGGGGAAAACCTATTCTCATATTTTGGTACTGGCAAAGGAAAAAAAGCCGTTCTAAAGAAATTCGATTTTAATCTAATTTATGATTTAAAAGTGCATAGCTTCAGTGGCTTCATAATATCGGAAGGAAAAACGTTTCAGACGGTGGCAGAAGCGCATGGGGATGGATATTTAAACATGCGTTTAGATTATTAAGATAATTTGGCTGCTATACATTTGGCTGCTTTTCATTTCCACATGATAAGCCAACTTCGTGAAGCTATAATTTGTGGCCAGGTTGCTTCTGAAAAAAGAAGCTAATACTTCAATGGGCTTTACCTGGTAAATTAAATATTGTTTATTTTCCTTTCAATTTTTTTGTAGTGATTTGTTTACCTTTCCTATACTTTGCACTCCTATCGTGTTTTGTATTGTTTGTTGATGTAACGCTTTGACCTACCCCTAATGGACATCTGTGAAAAAGAGCTTCATAGCTCATCGGATTCCTCCTGCAATATACATAAATATTCGGATTTTGATGTGATAGGCACTCGTGCAGAAATTGGTGAACGGCAGTGAATTGATGAGAAGTTAAAGGCAGATTGTGAGAGCATAACGCGAGAGACACACAATATGGCGGGAGACAGAGAGAGAGACACACGCAAGACAACGTTCTCCCATACAAGCTTCAACAGACTGTTGAAGGTTGTATGGGTGAAGGCTGGCACGAGCAACACCACATCCGGCCGCCTTTGTCTCACCAGTGCTGATGTTTTACACACCGCACCCGATACTCGTTTTAGTCCGAGTCGACATAGGGGAGGCCCAGTACGGGTTCAGATATTCGTCACCCGATATTGGAGGTGAGCGGAAATCGAACTCGTGTTCACTGTTCCGCGGCTCCAAATGCATACAGACATGTGCACGCACATACCCCCAGTAGAATGTGAACTCAATTCGTCTCACGTGAACGTGAATGGATAAGGGGATGTTGACTTATAAACAACCTGGCTCGGTGAGAAGCCTTATCGAGGTGATTAGAGGAACGTGATTTGATTATCCCTGCAATTGCAAAGCTCACAAAGTGTATCGATTGGGATGAAGTCCGCGCACCTGCCTTGACATTCATCCCACGATAGCGTTCAGCCACAGCAAGGGGCAATCCTTAATTGCTTCATCGTTGTTTAATTCCGCAATCGCGGTCGGGAGTATGTGGGGAGCGTGTTGGACTTTGACCATTCCTAACCACGTTGGTGAAGGACAACGGTGAGTATAGGTGAGAGGGCGAGTTGCACAGTCACCCAGGGCCCCCGTGGTCCATGTCCCTTCTCAAAGGTTTCTCGAAGGTTCTGCCACCACCTCCTCCTGATCCAAAAACAGTGTTCTTCACTCATTTTCAGAGGGAGGCTACTTCAGCCGATATGACATCAGTCTGAGAGCCGCCACACCGCCTCACCTGCAAGGGGTGTTTTCATATCCATGTGCTGTCAGGGGTCACACTGAAGGCCACCTGGGGCCGCCATTGGCCCGTGGGCCTTGAAATGAAGAACACTGCTCTTACCGATCCCAATCGTCCTACTGTGACCGCCTTAGCGGGGTGGCTGCCCATAGTAATTGGCACGTTTTGTTTAGGTGACAAACCTTGCTGATTAGCTGTGTCGGGTGGTGGTGGGTTAACGACACATTTATATTTACGCGAAATAATCCAAAAAAAACTTTACTATGCGGTACACAGTTGCTTCGCAGCTAAAAATGCCCCACGGTTCAGTGCGACTCGTATGGATAAATAAGAAAGCAACAAAAACAAATTAATCGGTTCCATATTTCCCCATCATCCCGTTCTCCCCGCGGGTCCCTCAGCCCTGCGGAGCGCTGACGGCCTGGCAAGTGGGATGACGAATCGCCTATGAATCACCACACACGCGGCAGGCTGTGGATTCGTCTCGCAGGTCACGAAGCTCAGCCACGCAAGCAAACGACAGCTGTCCGTGTTCAGACTCGTCTCTTAGTCCTCCTGCGCTCGGAGCACGAACAGTAATCTGCACGAGGTTCGTGGGTTAGATCCCGACTCCATCGAGCGGAGCGCCGGGCGGATGTAATGCGTTAAGTTGACAGTAGGGGGCACAGGTGGTACATCTGCCAGTCATCTAATTCAGTCAGCCCATGGCCCCTGGGTCTGTCCCGTGACCTTCAGTATATTTTGAGTTTATGTCTCACTCTCTCGCCCCGTGGTCGCGTGCATTTTTTTTCGGGTCCTCTGGTTTTTCCCTCCTCATTCAGAATCAACAATGTGCGTGTAGTGTCTGCCTGCAATACAATGTCCACACAATAAGCCACTTTGTGGAGCTATCATTTGTGGCCAAGTCTATTCTGAAAATAGCTAATAAGTCAGTGGGCCTTACCTGGTAAATTAAATAGCTTTTTTTAGTTTTTCATTTATTGATACATTTATCTTGAGTGATTTGCTTACTCCTATCGTTTAAGTTTCTGACCCATCCCTACTGGACATCTCTGAAAAATATCTTCATAGCTTATCATATTTCTCCAGGATAACTAAAGATTCTGATTCTGATAATAAAACGCAAAGACTGAGGTTATATATATATATATATACATACACGCACATCTAGGAAATAAGCATCTTGGCAAAATAATTACGTTGATAGGAGCACATTTAAAAGTTAGAGCGATTTTAAATGAGCCGTGGTCAGTCTTCTCTATTCGTTATTTCCATCTTTTCGGTGTCGCTATCTATGCCAATTAATAATGATTATAATTATTACTATTATTAGACGTCTGCCGGACTTCCGTTTAAGCCGTTTAATTTCATTTGTTCGACAAATAATCCCGCATAGCCAGTTATGTTATCCAGCTAGTTTCTGTAGCAACGGCCTACATCAGCCACTAACAGTGGAGTAATTGTGGTTGGAGTGGAGAGGCGCCCAGCCAGCAGCCAGCCAGGAATCTCGAGGTACGGATCATCATTAATCGTGCTTTTGGAATGATTCACCTTCATCCAAGGTGTCATCACTTCGCCACTGCAGATGTTAGCCGTGTCTTGCTATCTAACTCGGCTCGGCGGGTTGTTATTTTAATGTGCCAGGCGCGGCACCACCACTCCAACATCCTTCTCCATTCTACCGCGGTCTACCGATTCTGAGACGCACATTTAGCTTGTGCATTTTAAAGCAAAAGTTATAATCCAGGAGACGTCCCATGTAAGAGCACGACCCGCAGCTTCGTGTAGAGTGAGCGAGGAGGCTCGTTAAGGATGCTACTGTGCAGTGCCAGGATACGTGCACCTAGAAGACGCTATTGGGAAGTTTGAGGCAATCGTCCTCCAACAACAGCGGAGGGCAGAGGAGCGACGCTCACAACAATGAGCGGATAACCGGGTCGAAAAAAATACAGGAAGTTGGCACAATAGGAGGCACAGGTGGTGCATCTGCCAGTCATCTCAGTCAACCCATGGCACCTGGGTCTGTCCTGTGACCTACTGTTAGAGGGTCTTCGACAATTCACGTGGCCTCAAAGTGCACATCGCCTGGCACAAGTGTCATGGTAACGTCACCACCACTTAGTGGCGAATGGCGACTTTTTGTTATTGTGAAGAGCAGCGCTCGGCGCTACGAACTTGGTGACCCGAGTTCGATTCCTGCTCACGGCCTCCCCTAACTTCGACTCAGCCTCACATTATTACCCGGTACGGTGTAATGTGTTAACATGGCCACTGTAGAGATAAAGGCGTCCGGGCGTGGTTCTGGCCACCCAACCCTCGTGTGCTGTGTCAGCCTTCATTGGTGCTCGCTTACAGCACTTTCCCCAACAGTCTGTTCAGGCTATACGGGCGATCTTTGTCTTGTGTGAGGCCAAATATGTATGTTTTTGGATTCGTCTTATAATTTGGAGAAGCATGCAATACGTTGAAAGGCGTTCGTCAAGGCTGGACCTATAACGACCTGGACCTCAGTGCAATAAAGGTCACAGAGACCGTGGCGCAGTGCACAAACCACTGCAAAGACAAAGACTCATGTATAGCCTCTATGAGGCTGTTGGGACAAGTGCTGTTAGCAAAAAGTACCGATAAAACCCGGTACCACCACACCCGGCCACCTTTGTCTCTCCAGTGCTGCTGCTTTATACACACATACACCGTACCATCCTACTCATTGGAAGCTGAACTCTGTTCCACCGTGCATTAACAACAGCCGCCATCCGCCATTAAGTGGTGGTGACGGCACCACGGCGCTTGTCACAGGCTAAGTGCACTTTGAGTCGACTTGCAGTGTGGGAGGCTTGCTACTGGTAGGAGTCCCAGGACAGGCCCAGGTGCTATGGGTTGACTGCTGTGCCAGCTGGGTGCAGGAGGAGTTCACGGGACAGACCCAGGAGCGGTGGGTTGACTGAGATCACTGGCAGAGGCAACGCCTGTGCTCCCCACTGTGTGCGTATGAATTCAAATATTGTACCGTATTTTCCTTCCTCTCCACGTTTATACAATATTCACCTACCTCCACCAACCCGGTTTGGTCAGCGTGGTGAAGTATGGTCAATTAACCTCCTCTACAACACACTCGTTAACAACAATGCATTGAAAGGACATGTATATAATTGTCGACGTTTCGAGCAATGCTCCTACTTCATAGCAAGTAAACAGATATAGTGGGTACCGAGGGTCTGAGACCAGCGCTGGCTGACACCATGGGGGCCGCGTGACAATCACACAGCACAGTACAGCATTAGAACACGTAATTTGTCAATTGCATGAACGTGAAATATCGTAAAATCGAACTTTGTAAATAGAGAGATACTTGAACATGAAGCAGG
Organism: Petromyzon marinus; assembly: GCF_048934315.1. Classification (NCBI taxonomy): domain Eukaryota; kingdom Metazoa; phylum Chordata; class Hyperoartia; order Petromyzontiformes; family Petromyzontidae; genus Petromyzon; species Petromyzon marinus. Next base: position 115,316 of record NW_027423250.1, read on the forward strand.
CCACCTCCATAACCTTCTTCCATTCCTCTCTGAAGGCCTCACCTCTTTTTAATAGCCCATCCCCTTCCTCTTCCGTTTTTACCGTTCCATTTTGTTCCGTTCCTTCCCTATATCTCTTGCATGAAGCCACATGTCCTCTGTTCGGGACACTCATTCCTCGGCCCTTGCACTGCCCTTGCCATATAAATCACTTTGTTTTTGTTACAGCTTTTAAATGTTGGAAAGCGTGCCTTGACCAAAGGTGCTCTATAAATATAGAAAAGGATAGGATCCCAGCTATGACCACATCCAGCACCTACATCACACAAATGTACTATCCTCATGTTAACAATAATTAGTAATTATATATGACCACAAACCTATTGAGCAGAAGTTATTTCTGGGCAGTATTCGGGTTACGAACCTAGTTCGTTCCTGAGACCTGTTCGAAATTCGAACGGTTCGTAAGCCGGCAGTTCAGTTTGCAATTGCAAGTTCGCATTTTAAATCAATATTTTTCTTATTTTATATATTTCATGGAAGCGGGCGTTCGTAAGTTGGACACTCGCAAGTCGAGGACTGTCTGTTTACTTTGGGTTAGATGGTTTGAGTATAAAGGCAATATTCAGATATACTCACCACCATCCGTCAGAGCAAATCAAATCAAGTGGTCACGTGGGAACCAATACCAATTAATTTGTTTTTTTACAATCCGTCTTTGAATCGTTGGTGACCGGGCTGAGGCCATCAGCTAACTATACCGGGAGAGCCCTGCCAGTCACAGGCAGGGTGCCACGGTGACTAGGAGATGTTAACTACCTCGCCTGCTATGCCTGTTGTATGCTATGCCTGTTTGGAGATTGCATGCCTCTTTCTCTTCGTGGTCGCTGGGATTGTTCTCCATATTTGGAATAAAGGTGCGTTAAGAGTATTTGACTGCTGCTACAAATGTACACGTGATTAATGATCCACTTCGTTGAGCTATTATTTGTGGCCATGTCGCTTATTTAAAAAAAAAGCTGTATATATCTTAGTGGACTTTACCTGGTAAAATAAAAATAAAAGTTTAGTTTCAGTAGCCGGGGTTGAACCCAGCTTCTCAATGGTACCAGTCCAGCGCTGATCTTTGAGCAACCTGGCTACCTCTCTAATTGTCGACACGACGACTATGCGATGTGGCATTATTTCAAGCGGTTGGTGCATACGCATTTATTTATTTGGATGTGGCAATGCTAAAGTGAGTGCTGCAGTATTGATTAGCGCGCTAAACTGTGAACCCAGCGATATGTAGATTTGGAGGTTGGTTTACTCCAGATAAGAATGCAAATTACACCAACGACCGAGTTCAAACGGCTGGAAGTCGTGTGGGGCGCTGTTGCGCAATCTGTAGGTGGCAGGCTGTCTCAATCGCCTGGAGGGGTGATTCATTGCAGGGCTGCGCCACTATCTATATGCAAGCAGTCGAGAATACATGACTGATAACGGCTTGCAAAAGTTCAGTAAACTATATTTGTGCAAAGTAAAAAACAATAGGCAATAAAGTGCATATAATCAGTACGTGCCGTGTTACCACATTGTATGTTAATTTACTTAAATAGCATCGTGCAAATATGTTCTCCTACAAACGAACTCTATTCTCATTGCCATGGACTAAAACGTAATCTTGTCAAGTTTAACAAAAGCTATAAATCGCGACGTTATAAACTAAAAATAACCTTTGGGATTTATTGTCAAGCAGAGGAGTGTAACCTACATTAATCTGGGGGTGATGGGGGAGGAGTGCACGTTTTACCGCTCACCACCAACGCCTTCGTGCTGTTCCACGTTTCAGACACCATGGGACCAGCCCGACAACGCATCCACCAGAAAAACACAGAGCTTTACGTGTGCGTAACCACTATACGCGCCCAGCGAAGCGTGGACCTAAAAGGTTTGGATCGATCGTTAAGCGTTTGGTAAGTGACCTGTTGACCAAGACACTACCGTCCTCAGAAGGTGCAAGGGAATTCACAGTTTTATTTACCAGTTAAACTCAACTGTGCTCTTAGCTCTTGTTCATAGGCGAGCTGGTCACACGTAATGATAGCTGATGATCGCAGTAGCTGATATCACCACACGTGAGAATTTATAACAGCAGTCTAATCATCTGAACCAAGGAACCCGGATAAAAACCCAAGCTCCGACCACCACAGCGAGAGCACACGCCAACTCCAAAAGTATAACAGAGGCACCGCCAGGGTCCAGCATGACCTCCTGTGTACCGATCGAGGGAGATAACATCTTCTCAGCGGCAAATAGCAGCGAAACATTGCCTTAGCATTAAAATTATGGATTCACATCTCTAATACAATATTTTGGGGAAACTATCTGAACGTGGTGCTCTGGATGTATGACTGCTTCTTCTCTGTCTTGTTTTATTTATCCACACAGTCTCAATGTAACTCTACATCTCTGTAAATAAACCACATTATACATATCAATCTAGCGTCCACGCAACGATCCCCTCCCCCTAGCCCACACACCCCCTCTTCCCCCCCCCTTGCCCTGCCCCCCGTTCTTACCTAGAAACCTCTTACCATGGCATCTCTCTCCCACTTCAGTAGAAAAAACTTCTTGCTGTTGGGTTTCCCACCTGATGATGATTGCTTGTGTTGCAATAGAAACGTCGTGATTTATTTAATTTTATACCTACGTGACTTTACCGAAAGAACCAAAGAGTATTATAAAATATCTATAAATATATGTTGGCATATATATCTGACCATCAGTGAACGTGAAATAAAACTCGTGTTCATAGCCCTGCACAAGTATTTGAGCCTTGGGACGCTAGTTTCACTTCCACTCATGGCCACCAACAATAGTGGTGATTATCTAAACCGGTTCTGGGCCTCCCCTAGGTCGACTCAGCCTCAAATGATAAAATGGTGCGGTAATGCAGTTTGACTTGGTGCTGGCCACCCACCTTGTGTGCTGTGCCTGCCGTTATTAGGTGCTCACTAACAGCTCCATAAGTCTATTAAAGCGATATGGGGAATCGTTTTCTGTGTTTGGTAGAGAAACCTTTCTCAAAACAAGATTTCCCATGTGGGTCGCTCGAACTCTAAATTAATCAGGCGTAATAATGTGATTTGATCAACTTCTATGGTTAACGGGACAGTCTATGTGTGGGTGATGTTTACATCCACGATAGCATGGTTGGCTAAGTGCAGTGCAAAATAAATTGAACATACAAACAACAACAGGACGTTTCCTTCATCTGACCACTGCTACATAGAAGCGACTTCTCTGTCCGTGGCCAGGAGCAGCTTCAAAGCCCCTACATTTACTTTAGCCGATGATATCACAAGTGATGTCCACCGTTGTTGTACAGCAGGACTTTTGAGTGCATTCCATTGTAATGAGAGGCTGCCCTGCTGCAATTAACTCGTCACCACACTTGCGATCTAGAGGTCGATCCTTAGGCCTGGCATTTGGAGCGACGCTGCAAGCTTCTTAAATCTCGCTGCCTCTGTCCACCCAGCTGCGTAAATGGATACAGCACAGTTGGTCGATCGGCAGGTCGCATGCGGTGGTGGGGTAAAGCGTGGGTAACTCCCACCTCTTCCAACAAGGGAAGCATCTTGCAGGGCTGCACCTTTACTGACCGCACCGTCATTGATAAACCACGACGTGCATGGGTCCACGTATGACATGCGAGTAGGGGGTCCACGTGCAGCGTGCGAGGATGCGAGGAAGGGATTCACGTGCAGCGTGCGAGTAGGGGGTCCACGAGCAGCGTGCGAGGAGGGGGTCCACGAGCAGCGTGCGAGGAGGGGGTCCACGAGCAGCGTGCATGGAGGGGGGCCACTTGCGGCTTGTGAGGAGGGGGTCCAGGTGCGCCGTGAGTGGAAGGGGTCCATGTGCTGTGTGCGGGGAGGGGACCCACGTGCGGCGTGTGAGGAGGGGGTCCAGGGATCTGTAAGACAATCTCTCTGAGACGGCGCTGCTGAGCGTCATCGTCGTCTCCATCGTTGACGAATGCTTTGTTGTCTCGACCAACAGCACCCCTCTTTGACTGCTGGCCCGACGACGACGACTCCACGTAGGAGAGCACGTGCAGCAGCGTGAACAACCTGAACGGGGGCAGAGGGGGGGGCACGGAGGGGAAGGGGGAGGGGCACGGGGCGCCACGGTGGCAAAATGTCAGGAGTTAACGGGACAGACCTAGGAGCCAATGGTTGACTGACTGAGATGACTGACAATGCACCAGCTGTGACCCCTACTGTGCCAAATTGTTGTGTTTAGCTGCCCGGTGCTCTGCTTATGGATGCGAGCATCGCTCCTCTGCCCTCCATTATTGCTGGTGGGCGACTGCCTCCAACTGCCAAGTAGCATCTCCTCAGGAGTGGCCAATCTTGAGACCGCTGGTACCAGTTATTGGCAAGTCCACTCATCTCTATATATCCTCTTGTACCATATCATTCCTTTTTTTCCCTAGCCCATTCCGTGCCCTTTAGTCTGATCTATCCTGCCAAATAATAGTTGCTTTGCCATGCAGTGGCTGGGCATGGGGGCTACATGACCCAGCCAACACAGCCACGCTTGTGAGAGGAGCTCACCAATGGGAGTGTGTCTAGATCTTTTAAGAATCTGTGAGCTCCTGACACAATCCAGTCTGGTTAAACCCAGGATGCATTGTAGGCAGGGTGACCTGAATGTTTCTAACCGGTGAAGATGTTACTTTAGACACCTCAACATCCTTCTCGAAAGAATAAAGAAGGGAAGATATCAATGTGGTCAAAGAAAATCCGGAGCTTCGCATGGAATGACAAACCAAGTAGTTTCCACCCAGTGTTACACAGCCGATGAAAAGATAATGCTGCCCGACTGTTTCGGAGTGAGACCTCGGCTGCGAAACCGGAGCTGGTCATAAGCACACTGCCCACACTCACATAAAGGCAAAGACATGGATCTCCTGGATAGCCTTAAGATACTGTTGGGGCAAGTGCTGTCAGCGAGTGGCACCTATGAAGGCCGGTACGGCACAAGGGGGGAAGTCCAGGACCATTTCAGATAATCGTTACTGTTGTTGGTCACTGAGTCGGCATGCACACACACCCCCTATGGCCACGCATGGGTCGACCCCCTCCCCTCCTCCTCACCTGTGGTACAGCATGGCCAGGAACTGGACAATGAGCATGCTGGAGAAGGTGATGAGGAACATGAAGGCGAGGGGCAGCACGTCGATGACCGTCCCCTCGTTCTTCGTGCTCGGGATCTGGATGTAGAGGTCGGCTCCCACGAACTGCAGTGCCAGGGTCGCCACCAGCCACAGTGCATTGATCATGAAGTAGACGAAAGTGCCCTGCACGTTGGGACAGACAGACCAGGCCTGATTTACATTGCATTGGCCGAGTGGCAGGGGGGATGACCCCGGGCTGTTTATGGATCCCCTCTTTGTGCGTTCATTTTTCTCCCCCACTGTCCACTCTCGACGCCAAATGGTCACTTCTGTTGTTATTGTTTTATTGTTCATGTATTTTACAGGATTAGCGGATTATTGGAACAATTAACAATTAATTCGTAGGAATAATAAGGCATAGGTAATTCAATGCCGTTTAAATCTTCTTCTACCACATGCCAAGTACGGTAAGTACTCGCTTAACGCCTGCTGTTTGCACAACGCGTTGTCGCTGGAACGCAATTTTTCTGTTATCGAAGCATCTCCGGTACTCGCGATGACGCGTTGCCAGTACCTTGTTTCTTATCTCGAAGAGTTCCTGCTTCACGCGTTTCCTGTGATCGTCATCTTCCTCCAGAGGCTTGAGGTAGTCACTGATCATGCTCTTCCAAAACTCGTCTTCCTCCTATGCATTCCCATCCACGGGACAGAAGGTTCACTTTGTGCGATTGTCCAAATAACAACAACTTACTCCGATGAATAATATTAATATTGTAATAGTAATAGGTTTTACCCTTTTAACTGGCACAAAAACTGACACCTTTATTCAAGGCATCGTGTTTGTAATAACCACAACACAAGCAATCAAAATGCAAACAAAAGATACAACTCTGATAATAATATGCACTGTCCTTGAATTTGATTGGTCCACACCCGAGACGGCTTTTCTTAGAGCCTAGTCTCCACTGGTGTTAAATGCTCACCCCGAGCCCTCAATACTCTGATAGTGCGCTGTTTTTGAGTTGTACGCCTTTTGGCGTCTTCTGGTCCAACACCAGAGTGCTTGCCACAAATGAATCACAATAGCTTGCTAATCTCGTCTAGGAGCATTAACCATCACCCACACTTCGTTCATCCATTCATCAAACAAAGATGGTCACCGCATCGCGTGATTTCAGATGCTCGGTCTTGTTTAACTGACAAGCAATGACTTCGCATTTAATTTTCGATTTAAAGCTTTCGTGACTGCAGGGATTCATCTTCTTGGTTCTTTCGGTAAAGTCACGTAGAATGGAAATAAAATAATACAAATAAAACATAATAAAATAAAATTCTCACGACGTTTCGGCCACAACTCAAGTAGCCTTTTTCAGGTGAAGGAACAGAACTGTCGCGACGACAGCGCTTCAATGAACGCTGCAAAGATTCGCAGCGTCTTTTAAGCTAGGTGGGAGAAGTAAAGCGCCTTGACAAAGGTGTTTACATATCAAACAGGATAATTTAGCATTGAAATAGCGGTGTTAAAGTGTTGGATCAGCAGGATGTTAAAGTCAGAAATTAGCTTGTAACTGGGAGATTAGCATGATGTTAATGTGAGGGATTAGCATGTGACTGGTCACGGAAATAGCTATGTTAAAGTCGAAGTTTATATATCAACAGAGGCATTTAGTATATGGACGCTAAACGACTGCAACTACCCAACTATCATACAATACACCGATGTGAAAAAACTAAGTATAAACTACATCAATGTTATCAATAAACTCTATATACTCTCCAATCAGCTGAGCTACTAACAATAAGTCGTTATACATTACAATGCCATATGGCGAAAAAATGGGTGGCGGTTTTTTCTTTTCAACGTTAGCACCACGGAAAGCGACGAGCTTTGTTCAGACGGACGAGTCCATCTATGCTTGGAACGGAGGAGGGGAGAGAAACATCCACGATGCGCTGCTCTGTCCTGTGTTGCGTTACAACTATTTTATAAACTAGACTACTATACATTGCAATGTTATACCTTCCAATCTAAACTACATTGTATAATATCGTATACACAGCCCAATGTAAGCTCTAACATCAATTCCATACACCCAGCCATCAGATTTACCATGGAAGTCGAAAAAGATGGCAAGCTACCCTATTTGGATGTCCTAATTAAAAGGAGACCTGATGGTTCAATGAGCCACTGTGTCTACAGGAAAGCTACGCATATGGATGTTTACTTAAAACCAGATTCCCACCACCATCCGTCCCAGAAGAACTCCCTCATCAAGACTCTATACCATAGAGCCCAATGCATTTCCGACCAGGAACACATTGCCATTGAACTCTAGCACGTACACCAAGCTCTCAAGGCTAATGGTTACTCCGGCTACACAATCCGCAAAACCATCACTCCAGCCATGAAGAAGGATTCTCTTGAGGAGCCATTCAAAACCATCACCTTACCCTACATTGCGGGGGTCACAAAAAAGATCTCCAAAATCCTGAATAAACACAAGATCCAGGTCCGATTCAACACAGTACATAAAATGCGTGATCTGGTTCCGTCTGTAAAAGATGTGGTTCCAGACATACAGTACCCGGGCGTCTACAAACTAAGTTGCCTCTGTGGTAGCAGCTACATTGGAGAAACCAAACGACATATCTCGGACCGCATCCGTGAACATAAAGCAGACTTGAAACACGGTAGGACGAACACCTCAGCGGTGGCAGATCACTGTTATAATTTAGTGGGCTCACATGACACGGAGGTTCTCTGCAAGCCATCCGGCTACCATGAGACATTCGTTCATGAGGCCATCCGCATATACAAACACAGAGGCAATTTCAACCGAGAAGATGGATTCTGGCTTAGTAACCATTGGAAAGACGTTATAAACCATTTCGGTTCTTAATTGATTGTATTATACGGTGACTTTCAGACTGCAGTCCATTCCCTGACAATGTCTCTAAATACTGTTCACACAACGGTCAAAGGTATAGCATGTTGTATAATAAATAGTTTAACATTGTAATGTTTAACATAATTCATAAGGCAATATATGGTATCGTAATTGTATAGTGAATATACAGTAGTGTGGTATACAGTAGGGTTGGTAGAATAATACATAGTGTAATATTACAAGTCTATTTTACAGTCTAAAGTATAGGGTAGTGTATAGTAACGCATTGTATAATTTAATGGTGGGTTTGTCTATGGCAGTGTATATTACGGTGTATAGTCGTGTAATGTAGAAAAAGTTTAGTTGGGGACATATCAATATAATGCATAATGTTAGAGCTTACATTGGGCTGTATACGATATTATACAATGTAGTTTAGATTGGAAGGTATAACATTGCAATGTATTGTAGTCTAGTTTATAACATAGTTGTAACGCAACACAGAACAGAGCAGCGCATCGTGGCTGTTTCTCCCCCCTCCTTCGTTCCGAGCATAGATGGACTCGTTTGTCTGAACAAAGCTCGTCGCTTTCCGTGGTGCTAACGTTGAAAAGAAAATACCACCACCCATTTTTTCGCCATATGGCATTGTAATGTATAACGACTTATTGTTAGTAGCTCAGCTGTTTGGAGAGTATATAGAGTTTATTGATAACATTGATGTAGTTTATATTTAAGTTTTTTATTAGTTTACTATATGGTATTCATTATATAGTGTAGTGTATACCCAGTTACTTTATGTTAATAGCTCAACTTATTGAAGAATATATTGAGTACATTTATTATATTGATGTAGTTTATACTTAGTTTTTTTCACATCGGTTTATTGTATGATAGTTGGATAGTTGCAGTCCTTTAGTGTCCATATACTAAATGGCCCTGTTGATATGTAAACTTTGATTTTAACATAGCTATTTCCGTGACCAGTCACATGCTAATCTCTCACAATAACATCATGCTAATCTCCCAGTTACATGCGAATTTCTGACTTTAACACCCTGCTGATCCAACACTTCAACACCGCTATTTCAATGCTCAATTATCCTGTTTGATATGTAAACTCCTTTGTCAAGGCGCTTTACTTCTCCCACCTAGCTTAAAAGACGTTGCGAATCTTAGCAGCGTTCATTGAAGCGCTGTCGTCCTGAGAGTTCTGTTCCTCCACCTGAAGAAGCCTACTTGTGTTGTGGCCAAAACGTCGTGAGAATTTTATTTTTATTATTTTATTTCCATTCTATGTGACTTTAACGAAAGAACCAAGAAGACTTTGTCTTTGTTTGATGAAAATATTACCTTTGGTATGGAGGGCGAGGTCTGTGTCTGATTGCTCTGGAGGTCGACTTTTGCTCTCTACTTCTTCTGGATGCTCTGTCTGAGTGCTCGCGATGTCTTCTAGTCTCGCCTCTGCTCCTTCTGAATGCTCCATCTGAGTGTTTGCGATGTCCTCTTCTCTCGACTCGATCTCTGCTCCTTCAGGATGCTCTGTCCCAGTGCTCGCGATGCCCTGTCGTTTCTCCTCGCTCTCTACTCCTACTGGATGATCTGTCTGAGTGCTCGCGATGTCCTCTGGTCTCGTCTCTGCTCCTTCTGGATACTCCATCTGACTGTTTGCGATGTTCTCTCCTCTCGACTCGATCGCTGCTCCTTCAGGATGCTCCGTCTGAGTGCTTGCGATGCCCTGTCGTCTCTCCTCACTCTCTACTCCTTCTGGATGATCTGTCTGAGTGCTCACGATGTCCTCTGGTCTCGTCTCTGCTCCTTCTGGGTGCTCCATATGAGTGTTCGCGATGTCCTCTCCTCTCGCCTCGATCTCTGCTCCTTCTGGATGCTCCATCTGAGTGCTCGTAGTGTCCTGTTGTCTGGCCTCAATTGGACGCAGCTTCATCTCTCTGTCGAGTTCCACCGTGCACGACTCCACTCGGCTGGGAGGGATGATGATAAACTGTTAAACTAAACCATTATTTTTATTTTACCATGTAAGGCCCACTGAGCTAGGAAGCTTTTTTGTAGAATCGACCTGAATATCACAAATTATAACTCAATGAGCGGCTTATCACGTGGAAATTACAGCAGCCAAATACTCTAATCACATGATGATTCTAAATGAGGAGGGAAAAAATCAGGGAACCCGGAGTAAAATCCACACCAACATGGGGAGAGAAAGGAATAGACGCAGACTCCATATAGGCAACAGGCATCGTCAGGTTTGGGATCGAAGCCACTACCTCCTGCATACCAGGGGAGGTAGTTAACATCTAGCCACCACGGCGCCTAAGATACAAGCACAACTAGAATCACAGTTAATAAGTTGAGACAAGACTCAGTATTGACTTGAGTAAAATGTTACGTTGTAAATCCTCCTCCACCCGACACAGCCAATAAATAATCATAATCTGTATTTCTACTGCAGGAGGAGTCCGATGAGCTATGAACCTATTTTCACAGATGTCCAGTAGGTGTAGGGGATTATAAAGTTAGAACATAAAACGATAGCAGTGCTAAGTATAGGAAAGATAATAAAATAAATAAAGTATATGAGTGCAACTTGCATGAGTACATCAGTTACTGCCAATTTTTCAATACTAAATGCATAACTTGGGGCAAGGCAGCAAAACAACAGTCCCAAACCACACCAAGATAACACAGTCCCTCAATAATATGGGACATAAACGTTGAACTATCGATACACGAGAGGTAAGGATCAAAGTTAAAAGCATGGCTACAGGCTCTCAGTGAGGTGGTGGCACCTTGAACTGTCATCCTCCTGACTCAGTGCCGAGTATTTCTTCGGATGGACGCTGATCCTCCACTGGAAGCAGTCCCACTCGAGTGGCAGTATACAGCATTTCGTTCCATTCAAACGATGCTTACGTTCCTTCTTCTGCTGGGACAGGAGGATGGGCATTGTGCTGAAGGCAGGGTCCTTCAATGATATCAAACCAGCGGGAAGCGCACACAAGCTGGAAGGCAGTTTCAGCTGCTCAGTGAACTGGCACCAATAACTGTCCAAGCTCTGCGGTCCTCCATGTATGAAGATTTTATTGTCCAACGGGAAACCAGAACACCATGGAATAGACCCACAAATGCGAGGGGGAAACATTGCGTTCTATTCAGATGGAACAAATAGTCCATAATTGTCATACTACATTCTCCTGGAAAGTCAGTGAATGACTCCTCCTCGATACCCACCGTGTTGGATTAATGGACACGAGTGGCACAGCCACCATCACCGTTCTTGTCAAGAAACATAAACGATAATTTTGCAAGCTCCGGTCATCCTCTCATCAGTGGATTTTGGCTAACCATTGAACAAAGACAGTGACCACATCGCGTGCTTTTGGGTGCGCTTGTGCGTCCATCTGGAACCCTCTTCCTTCCAATATGAGAAAGCAATTGGAGCTATGCACTTTTAAATCATTACATTGAAAACTAATTTCTTAAAAACTGCTCTTTGTGTTTAGAAACTTTCCTTCCTTCGCACCTCCAATTAGCACAGTTGGCTACACATGGTGTGAAAGAAGTTCAACATACATACATCTGGACCAGTCCTTGGCCTTCCCTCAAAAAGCCTCAAAAATAGCCAAATGTGATGTAGTAAACATGACATACATCTGGACCAGTCCTTGGCCTTCCCTCAAAAAGCCTCAAAAATAGCCAAATGTGATGTAGTAAACATGACAACAATGGAGACAAAGGCGGCCGGGCATGGTGCTGGCCACCTACCCTCTTATGTGCCATTCCGGACTTCACAGGTGCTACTCGCTAACAGCACTTGCCCCAACGGTCGGTTAAAAGCTATATGGGGATCGCTGCCTTCGTCTTGGCGGGGGTTGGGGGCATATGTTACACTTTTTTTGCAATGTACGTAGCCAATCATGCTAATCGGAGGTGCGGGACGGAGCAACAGAGGAGAATGGAGCGAAACTCCAAATAACGTTCGACACAAAAACAACAACGACAATAACGATAACACATAAAGTAACTCACCTCCTTAGGGGAGGGCTCAGTAGGCCCCTTGGTCTCACGCGTGCCCCATGATACGTTGTACATGTTGACCAATGAGTAGATGAGCAGCAGCAGGTATCCCGTGGGAATGCAGATGAGGTACAAGAATCCGTGCACGATGCAGAAGAACTCGCGCGGGTGCAGCGCCGCGGCGATGAGATGGATGCCCGCGAGAGTGATGAAGAAGATGCTGCTGGGTGTGAGGATACCGTTCTTGACAATGTCGCCGACCATAGCGAGCAGCGTGCCCGTCATGAGGAACATGTAGATCACGGTGAGCACCATGGCCACCTTAAAAAAAATACCAGGTATAAAGCTCTTTTCAGAAGCCACCTGGCCACAAATGATAGATCAACGAAGTGGCTCATCACGTGGTAATGTATATCAGCAGCCAGATTAAATGCAGAGGGAAGATAGAGAGAACACGTGGACTCCAAATACATAACAGGCGTTAAGGTCGGGATAGGGATCGAACCCACGACCTCCTGTATACCATGCGAGGGAGTTTACATCTCGCCATCGCAGGAGGAGACCTTAGCCATCGGCGTCACCATTGTCCTTTTTGTCCAACCACCACCACTTCTTGGGAGTTACTTTGCATTTATTCCACACTTTTCCACAAAGTCCTCAAGACCCTGCACTTTGCAAACAACAACACAATAATGATAGCTCATTGTTCTTCTGGGTTCTTTCGGTAAAGTCACGTAGAATGGAGATGAAATAATAAAAATAATAATAACAGAATAAAATTCTCACGACGTTTCGGCCACAACACAAGTAGCCTTCCTCAGGTGAAGAAACAGGACTGTCTGGAAGACAGCGCTTGAGTGAACCCTGCCAAGCATGGCAGCGTCTTTTAAGCTGTGTGGGAGGAACAGAGCACCTTGACAAAGCAGTTTACATAGAAATTAGCATGTAACTGGGGGATGAGCATGATGTTGGTGTGAGGGATTAGCACCACGGAGAGAGACGAGCTTTATTAAGACGGATGAGTCCATCTATGTTCAGAATGGAGGAGGTGGAGAGGAATTTAGATATCAACAGTAAATTAGCATGTAACTGGGGGATTGGCATGATGTTAGTATGAGGGATTAACACCACAGAGAGCGACGAGCTTTGTTCAGACGGACGAGTCCATCTGTGTTCGGAACGGAGGAGGGGGAGGAAGAGGAGGAACCCTCAAGACCTTGGGTTTTCGGATGCCTTTGTCCGAACGATCCGCCTACTCTACACCAAGGCGGAGTGCATGATCAAGATCAATGGCGCCCTCACTGCCCCGGTCAAATTCGAGCGAGGAGTGAGACAGGGATGCCCATTGTCGGGCCAACTTTATGCCCTGGCATTAGAGCCTTTCCTGAATCTCATAAGGCGGAGACTCAGCGGCCTGGTGCTGAGGGAACCAAGCATCAAGTTGGTCCTGACGGCATACGCCGACGACGTCCTCCTCATCCTGCGCTCCCTGGCTGATGTCGCCCTGCTGCATGAGTGCCAGGAGGTCTTTTCGAAAGCCTCGTCATCAAAAATGAACTGGCAAAAGTGCAGCGGCCTGCTGGTTGGAGCGTGGGACATGACTGAGTGTCCCGAGAAGGCAAAAGCCATCAATTGGAGCACAACATCGCTGCACCACCTGGGGGGGTTCCTCGGACCAGAGGAGGAACCACCGCAGAGGAACTGGGTCGAGCTGGAGGAGAAGGTGAAGGAGCGGCTGGCCACCTGGAGTCGCCTGTGCAAGTTCCTCACCTTCAGGACAAAGACGTTGGTGGTGAACCAGCTGGTGACGTCCATACTGTGGCACCGACTCTTCTCCCTGCACCCCCCCATGAGCCTTGTCAACGCACTTCAGAAGCAAGTCCTCGACTTCTTCTGGTCAGGTGGAGGACATCGGGTCGCGGCTGGGGTCCTGGCCCTGCCACTGGTCGAGGGCGGTCACGGTCTGGTGTGCGTGCGGAGTCAGCTGGCCACCTTCCGACTGCAGGCAGCGCAAAAGTTCCTGCACGCCGCCCCTGCACCGGCCTGGAGCGTCACGGCCTCCTTCCTCCTGAAACAGCTGGGGGGTCTGCAGTGCTCCAAGCAACTATTCTACATGGACCTGCAGGGCCTCCCACTGGGACAGCTGCCACCCTTCTACAGAAGCGTCCTGCAGACATGGAGCTCCCTCGCCGTCAGGAGGCTGAACCAACCGTGATCGGCTGAGGATCTGGTCTTCGAACCGATCCTCAGGAACCCACAGACAAAGCTGCCATCCACCACCACCACCCCTGGCATGGAAAGGCGCCTCGCCAACGCGCGGCTCACCAGGATGGGAGATCTGGTGGAGCCTGAAACACGGGGCCGGTGGATCGGACCAGCAGACGTGGCCACAAAGACAGGGCTGCAGTCGCTCCGGGTGGCTGCCCGGATCCTGGCCGAAGCCAAGGGGGCCTTCTCAGTGGCAGCGGGGAGAACGCCCCCCATCGGCGTTGGGGATGACGAGGCCCCTCTCGATCCCCCTCCACCGGAGCTCTCAGTCGTGCCACTGCATCGCCAATGCCGACAAACGAAGGCGGATCACAACCTGTGCCGGCTAGAAGACCTACCGGAGGTGGCCTTCGCAAATGTAAAGAGGAAGGTTCTCTACTCCTACATGGTCCGGTTCCACCAACAGGACACCCTGAGGAGCCACAAGGACCATGCCTGGAGGAAAGCCCTGCCCTGCGTCTCTCCGGAGAGGCCTCGCTGGAGGCAACTCTACTGCAGACCGACGTACAACCGCATCGGCGACCTCAGCTGGAGCATCGCCCACGGCACCGTCACCACCAACGTCTCCCTGGCGCGCTTCACCGACACGTCCCCGGAGTGCCGGTTCTGCGGTAAAGTGGAGACGGTGGCGCACCAATATGTGGAGTGCAAGAGCCTGGACTCGCTGTTCAAGGTCCTGAGAAACATCCTCCTAAGGTTCAGCCTCCACTTCTCCCCGACGGTCCTCTTCTTTGGATACCCGAAGGGCAACAGACCCCAACATCTTCAGGGGCTGGTCAACGTGCTCTTCGGCTACGCCAAGCTCGCCATATACAGGGCAAGGAAGGTGGCCCTGGAGGGGCAACGTCCAGCCAGCAGCCTGGGCATCTTCCACGCTCTGGTCGGATCAGGGTGTGGCTGGAGTTCCACTACACGCGGCTGACCCACGCCGTGCCGGCCTTCAAGGAGCAGTGGGCGCTGGAGGAGGCCGTGTGCTCGGTGGCAGATGACGGAGAGCTCTGCATGCAGATCTAAGCTACCCGTCGTAGGCCGTTTGACTGTGGGAAGGGCAGCGTGCCGATGCAGCACTTGTTGTAGTTATAAAGAAAAAAGAGAGAGCGAGAGAGAGAGGCAAATGGAGTAGGAAGAGAGGGGGTAGAGAGAGAGGAGAGGCAGAGAGGGGGGTAGAGAGAGAGGGGGGGCAGAGAGGGGGGTAAAGAGAGAGGGAAGGGGAAAGAAAAAAAAAGTATATTTTGGGTCTCATTTAAAAAGGGTGGGGGGAGAGGGTGGGGGGAGAGGGGTGGGGGGGAGAGGGTGGGGGGAGAGGGTGGGGGGAGAGGGTGGGGGGAGAGGGTGGGGGGAGAGGGTGGGGGGAGAGGGTGGGGGGAGAGGGTGGGGGGAGAGGTGGGGGGAGAGGGGAGAGGGTGGGGGGAGAGGGTGGGGGAGAGGGTGGGGGGAGAGGGTGGGGGGAGAGGTGGGGGGAGAGGGTGGGGGGAGAGGGTGGGGGGAGGGTGGGGGGAGAGGGTGGGGGGAGAGGGTGGGGGGAGAGGGTGGGGGGAGAGGGTGGGGGAGAGGGGGTGGGGGGAGAGGGTGGGGGGAGAGGGTGGGGGGAGAGGGTGGGGGGAGAGGGTGGGGGGAGAGGGTGGGGGGAGAGGGTGGGGGGAGAGGGTGGGGGGAGAGGGTGGGGGGAGAGGGTGGGGGGAGAGGGTGGGGGGAGAGGGTGGGGGGAGAGGGTGGGGGAGAGGGTGGGGGGAGAGGGTGGGGGGAGAGGGTGGGGGGAGAGGGTGGGGGGAGAGGGTTGGGGAGAGGGTGGGGGGAGAGGGTGGGGGGAGGGTGGGGGGGAGTGGGGGGAGAGGGTGGGGGGAGAGGGTGGGGGGAGGGGTGTGGGGGGGAGATGGTGGGGGGGAGGGTGGGGGGAGAGTGGGGGGAGGGTGGGGGGAGAGGGTGGGGGGGAGGGTTGGGGGGGGAGGGAGGGGGGTAGGGTGGGGGTGGGGGGAGAGGGTGGGGGGGAGGGGTGGGGGGGGGGTGTGGTGGGGGTTGGGGTTGGGGTTGGGTGTGGGTTGGGGTGTGGGTGGTTGTGGGGGGGTTGGGTGGGGGTTGGGGGTGGTGGGTTGGGTTGGGGTGGTGGGGTTGGGGGGGGTTGGTTGGGGTTGGGGGGTG